>NC_083762.1:61700017-62000017 GCF_963514075.1 Conger conger
TAATTATATCAAGATAATTCCCATTATCATTCAATTTGTATATTTGTGTATCTAAAGGAATATCATATGTGGATTAATCTTTTCATATACAGTGCCATGAAAAAGTATTGCCCACCCCTTCCTGATTTCCTCTATTATTGTACATTTGTTACACCAAATTGTCTCAGTTCTTTAGAAAAAAATTCATACTTGACAGAGGGAAGCTGACTAAACACAAAATACATTTAATTAACTTTTTTCACAAATAGCATCAAACACCCAAATCACCCCTGTGAAAAAGTAATTGCCCTCTTAAACCTAATGGCTGGTTGCACCACCTTCATCAGAAATAATTGCAACCATACACTTCCTATAATCAGTCTATCAGTCTTTCACATAGCTGTGGAGGAATTTCAGCCCACTCTTCTTTGCTGAACTGATTTAATTCAGACAAATGAATATGGTTTTGAGCATTAGTTGCTTGTTTCAGGTCCTGCCGCAGCATCTCTAACTGGGTTCAAGCCAGGACTTTGACTGGGCTGAACCTTTTATTGAAGATGAACAGAGATGTAACCACCCAGGGGATGGAGGGATTTCTCTCTCCTCCGTGACAGAAAGACAAGGATGGAGCCTAATTAATTAGCATTCTGCGGATACACAGGACACCCTCTCAGACCACTGGAATGCATAGACTAACTACAACTTTGTATGTAGCCAGCGAGTGGCAGCCAATTCCATTTTCAGAACAATACCCAGTGACACCAGCATTGGGCATCTTTTCTGCAGTATTGGCCTTTCTCACCGCCGCAGAATAAAGACAGCGGAGAACTGTCCGAAACTTCAAGATAATCCCTCACGTATCAGGATTCAATTCCTCCCTGTTTGTGAGACTTTTTCCTGCTCAGTGGGGACAGTAAATCAATTAAAACGCACCCCTGTCTGACCTTCCCACACCACTCCCTGTGCCAGTGGGTGGCAATAAGAAAGAAATAAGGAGTCGAGTAAGGCTGGGTGGGGGCTTTCTCTGTACTTGTGGAACCTGGGACTGGTGGAATAAAAGTGTAACCATGGCAACTGACAGCCTCCTGCTTCCAACTGAGTAATCCAATCCAAATGGGAGACATGCAAAAGAAGAAGAATAAACAAGAAATATTTTTATTCTCTATTTTATTCTCACATTAAACTGAGAAAGTAGCTTTCAAAAAGCTTTTTATACTATGCTTTATACTTTGAAGCATTATATTATCCTATGGCTATTCATACATTATGCACAAGATTATGCAAGATTAAAAAAAAAGAAAAGAATAGTGAGGTGTGTGAGTGTGTTTATATGTGTGACTGTGTCTATGTGTGCCTGTCTATGCATGTGTGTGTCAATTCTCTTCATAATTGTATCACTAACCATTTCTCATATTCTACACCCATGGGAGACAATGGTAATTAGATGAGTCTAACTGTGTGGAGATGTGTTGTAGAAAAGCTAATTGTGTATTCAGTTCTGATACCCACTGGCATGACTTACTGTCTCGAATAAAAATGTCCTGAACTAAATGTTGAAATTGCAGCAGCAATGAATGGCCAAAGAGTAATGAACAAATTGAGAACGCTTTTTCATGAAAGAAATCAATCATAAGAACATTATGAAATATGCTTCCTGCAGAAAATCCTACAATACCCTATTAAACTTTCCAAGTGATGAATCCCATCATCCTTTGTCATCTAACTGAGAAATAAATGCACATGAAATCATCCATTCCGAATGACTGGTAGCATTCCATTACACTTCATACAAACACTGTACAGTATACAGTATATAAAGTGGGCTCCAGAATTATTGGTACCCCTGACTGGCAATGCACAAAAAGTGAAACAATATGATTACAGATATGACCCAAATCAATCATGTAATAAAAAATACATTACACCAAAACCAAGGTTCCATAATTATTAGCACCCCTGGTTTAGTACTTGGTGCACCCACCTCCGGCAAGGATAACTATAATGCTCGACAAGGTTAAGGAACACATTTGGAGGGATTTTGGACCATTCCTCTATGCAGACACTTGATGCATGATGCATGATCCTTCACATTCTTGGGTCTGCGCTTAACAACTGCCCTTTTCAGCTCAGCACACAGGATTTTCATTGGATTGAGGTCTGCCGTCTGAGATAGCCAGTAGTTTTTGTTGTCTTGGAACCAGTTCTGTGTGCATTTTGAGGTGTGCTTTGGGTCATTGTCTTGCTGGAAAGTTCACCTACAGCCAAGTCTCAGCCTTGTCTTAGAAGAAACCAGATTGTCAGCCAAAATTGCCTGATACTTGGTGGAATCCATTATACCAGCACTACTCAACTCCATTTCATCCTACCTTGCGGGACACCACCTGATTTCACAAATTATTTTACCTGCTTGATTCAGATCAGTAATTAGTGAAATCAGGTGCGTTCAATTACTTCCTTAGAGCAGAAAGCTTTCGGTGTCTTGATTCTATGCTTTCGATTGATTTTGGAGTCTGTTATTGGCGTTTGTCAGCATGAGGACCAGAGTTATACCATAGAAAGTCAAGCCATTATGAGGCTGAGGAAGAATAAAAAACTGTCAGAGACATTGGCCAAACCTCAGGCTTACCAAAATCAGCTATATGGAACAGCATGGAGAAGAAAGAGAGCACTGGTGAGTGCAGTGATTGCAAAGGCCCTGGCCAATAGAAGACCTCAACATCTGATGAGCAAATAATTCTCACCATAATGAAGAAAACCCACATGTGAATTGTTTGATTAGTAATCTAAAATTGTGGGGTACAGATCCAAATCAAGAAAAATATGTCTCTCTCTGAAACATTATGGAGAGCACTGTATGTATATATATATATATATATATATATATATATATAATATATTGAGGGGTGAGTTCTGGCTGCAGTAGCCACTGCACTAAAGAGGAATTCACCATAAACAGAGCAGTTAGGCAGCTATCTGGAGGGGATCACAATATATACAATAAAAACATATTTGCATGTAATTGATAAATCAATACTGTCTCATAAAAACAATGTTTTGTGTTTAAAGGCCAACGATAACAATAAAAAAAAAACAATCAGACAAATAGAATAATAAAACGGAAAGCAAACCAAGCAAGTTTTATCCTCCTGAGCCCTTTTTCATAAAAGGCAATGAGCTGCATCTGCATCTGATTAAAAGAAACAATTAAACTACAACAAGAAAAAACGAAGAGCAGAAATGAATGAAAAAACGGGCAAGGATCATGATGAAAACCATTCAGAACCTGTCGACGGCACCTCAAAGTGAGATGAGATATATGACTGCCTGTAGTCTACCTGAATACCCTTGTATTTTTGTAATTTGTTCCAATCCTTATTTCTCACTCAGTCATACCGTATGTACATTTACCTAAGGCTGGTGAAAACCGTGCCCTTGAAACTACTGCTCCGGTTAAATATGGTGCGGGATTGATTTTCAATTAAAGTGCTGGGGAAGACATACATAGTTAAATAAACTGCAAAAACTAAAACCCAGAAACATGACTCTCCATCCACTCTTCCATTCTATTTGCCTCTGATTGCTCTGCTGTTTTAGTAAAGTTCCAAGTGCTGCAAAGCTGCAAAACTGCACAGTTAACCTACTCGAGTTAATTTCACTCCCTCTTGGAGTCATACACACACTCAGTTGAAATGAACACTGAACATTTTAGAACAGTAACATTTCTAATACTGATGCTTTACTAAAATGTTGCATCAGTGTAGATAGAAAAGTGTGTTAGCTGAGGATGTTCAACGTCACAAGAGTATTGTTCTAAAACTACCCTGCCAGTAGACTCTTGAACTCAGGCAGGGAAAATCCTGTGGCACATTTATCCATAAATTAAATACAAAGAAAATATACAGAGACAAGCCCATTTCAGTGATCACAGGAACAAGTATTGGCCTTGTACCTAGACCAGACCAGGTGGAGGAATCCAGTTCTGGAGGACCACAATGCCTGCAGGTTTAATTCCATTCCAGGAGGGCTGTAATGCATGCAGGTTTATCACCAGGCCTAGAGGGCTGTAATGGTTGCAGGTTTATCGCCAATCCAAGAGGGCTGTAATGCCTGCAGGTTTATCCCCAATCTGAGAGGGCTGTAATGCCTGCAGGTTTATTGTCAGTCCTAGAGGACCACGTGGCCTGCAGGTTTAACTCCAGTCCCGGAGGACTGCAGTGACTGCTAGATGTCAGCACCAGCGATTGATTTAAGTCATCAAATGACCAAATAATCCACACACCTTGTTGTAAAGCAGTTGACGGGCTGCTGACTGACAGGAAATCACAAAAAAACCCTGCAGAAACTGCAGTCCTCCAGGATGAGTTTGACACTTGGCTTGGACTTTTTCTTCAGCTGTTGTTCAGTTGCTGTTCTCAAAATGCAGAAGTGACATGATTGACTTGTGCCTTAAGTACCTCTATAGCAGTGGGAAAATGAAATCAAGCAGAAATGTTCTGCTAGATCTAGCCAGTGGTTATGAAGCTGGCCTGCAGGGTATTTTTTTTTTTCTTGATCCAGCATCTAACAGTTGATTTTCAAGCCATTGCAAATTAAGTAAATTAGCGAATAATTCAGTTAATTATTTATTGTTCGCATAAAATCCGTACTCGTAAAACGATGATGATCTATCACATACAGTATTTGTATTTCTCTTTATTTCAATGTAATTTTGAATCACGGGAGATGGGATAAAGACGTCAAATCAGGTGTTTGAGTTCAGAGGAGGAATAACTGAAGGAGAGGAAAAACCAGTTATAAAACTGTTATAAAACTGTTGTCCCTGAGGGGTGACGTTATGTAAGGGTTGTTGGAGAGGTTTCGGCATCACATGAATTCTTCATGTGCTATTACCGAGGCTCCTGAAAACACAACAGGCCTGAGAGATGTTTCTGAAGATGAACCTCAGGCCTTCTTCCACAGAAGTGTAAGACAGAAGTGTGACATAATGGGACTGGGTTTGTAACTCTTGTAAAACTTTGCGGGTTCAGTTCTCAGAGCAAAGTAACGGCACAGCAGGATAACGAAAAACCGGAGACGCACAACTTCTGTCTGGTTATCCATACTTTTTGTGCGTCGCACTAGCCAAGCCTGCTGGAGATGACGTGCTGGCCTACTTTCAAGCTACAAAGCGATTTCATTCGACGCCGTCGGCATAAAAAATCAAAGTGTCAAAAACATGAAAGAAGGGAAAAGGCACACTACTATGGCTGATCACAGCAAATGCTTCTGATAAAAAATAAATAAATAATTCACCAGACAAAATCCAGACAGATTTGGTTTTAGCTTACCAGTGCAGGAGATATTAACCCCTTAGGTATCACCCCATTTCCATAAGAAAAGCTTCAAAATGACACGCCCAAAATAAAATGGTTATTACTGTACTCTTGAACCCTTTTGACTACAGGCATAATCCTGATCTCTTCTGAACAGTAACCCTTGGGGGTTTGTTTTCCAAGTCAGAATTACTGTAAATGCTACTGAAGCTTAAACACATTGGGAGTGCAAGAATTATTTTCTCACCGAAGAATGTTTTCGCCATTTGATTGGATACAGATGCTTTGACAAATAATATTTGTGATTTGAGGTATAAAATACTACGTATTGTATACTAAAATTATCCTGGACAATGTTTCCTGAAATGCTCCTTAAAAAAGTGTTCTCGCTCCTCCCCTGCCTGTCTCCCTCCCCCTCACTCTCAACCTCCCTCTCCTTGCTCTCCCCTCTGGTCCTACAATAACTACAATAATTACAATAATAACATATAGTACAATAATATATTGATTGAGGTCCATTTCATTAATTTTGTCAAATACCCAACCCCCACCAACAAGTCAAACATCCCACAATTTCACATGGCATTTATTATTGAAAAGCAGGTCTGCACCTTATTTATAAGCATACTGAACACAAATAAAATATTCTGGGAATGTAATTAGATACTCACCAATATAAAATGGGGTCAAATGTAATGTAATGTAGAGTCAAAGGTGTTTTCACTGTCCTCCTCATAAATATTCAGTGAGGATGAGTAATTTCTTCCAAGGCCTCCAAAGGTAGTCTTCTATTTAGACTTAGCCATCACAAAATACGTGTTTTCTGTGCATCATCATCCTTTTTAGCCATAAAGTCTCAAGATTAGTTTTTTCTGGTGCATTTGTTTACACAGGCCGCAAAATCTGTGTTGTTTATGCAAGCCTAACATACTATGAAACACAATTTCTTTAGCTAAAATGCTACTTAGTCGTCACTGTAATACCATACTTCTAGCCGGTTGTATGCAGAGTAAAAGTTCTTCTGTAGTTGCTTGTGCATGGAGAGGGGCATTGCCTATATGATGTGACTGCTTTACCAGTACTGGTTATATTACGGGCATCTGCGATTAATGGGATTAATGTGGATTAGAGTGGATTTTCTTCTAAATTATGACCAGGATACTACAATGTAGCAGGACATATTTCCAAATGTATCCACTTTATTGAATGAATGGCAAAAAACTGACACAGAAGGAGTCCTTTCATCAAATATTTTTGGCAGCAAATTAACACAAAAAAAAGAAAAGAATGTTGACTCAGGTCATGAGCGCATCCAATGTTATGCCTCAGCGGACTACAAAATAGCCATACAAACGAACAAAAATAACAGAAAATGTCTTGCATTCTTCCACCAGAAAGATACACATCTTTTCACCCAGACACCATGGCGAGGTGCTTGCCAGACTTTTCCGAATATAAACAATAACTCCAACATTAAAATATCCCTGTAACCATGTGTACAAATATTTACATTCATTTTATTTCCCTCAGTAACAGATGCAGTCACAAAATAATACAAACTCCCCCCAGCACTAAACATTGATACAGTACTCTGCACTGAACACAACACAAAGAAAACAGCTCAAAGCCTTCAAAAGAAGGGTGAATTCTTGAAATAAAGGTAGTTGGCATTGATGTGACACTTGTTTTAAAAGCATATAGGCTACACGTGTCAAAAAGCCGTATTCACTGTTTGATAAGCTTTCATACAAAATATACAAAAAAAGGTGTTTGTAAAAAGTGGATTAAACTGGTAGAAATGTCATCCGGAATATTCTATAAAGAGCTGCAGCAGGAGCAAAGAGATGTGGGAAGCTTTAAAGTAATACAAAACGCAGAGGTCAGAGCCGAAGCATCACTCTTCAGAAGAATGAAATTTGAGTCTCGCTTACAAGCCGTTTTTCATCCCGTTGTTTAATGTTAACCACGTAAAAATGAAATGTAAAAAGACCAAAAGTGAGCAGAAATCATTTGATTTGACATTTGAACACAGTCGTTGTGTTGTCAACATAAAACTTTAAACGCATATAAATATACATATATATTTCCCACTTAAGACAAGACAGGGTTAACATTTAGTTCAGCTCCGACGTCCATAATTAGCGTTCAGTCTCTACATGATTTGATGTTGGATAGTGTCACAGTGGTTCTAAAAAAACTGCTGCTGTGCCATTTTCAGAGTAAAAAAATATATACTGTGAAGGACAACAACAATAAAAATACCCTTTTACAATTTAGCAAAAAACAAATACTGAGACCACAACAGAATTCGTTCTGGGTTCGGTGGGAAAGGAAGGGGGCGGATCAAAGATGGCAAAGTCATCCAGTGGGGTGGGGCAGAAGGCAAAGAGTCTACTGGGGGATTGGGTGGGAACAAACAGCTGTTGTGATAGTTGATGATGAAAGGAAAATGCGGGGCTACAGTGGATCATTATGACAGTTTATGACAAAAGGAGGTCATAAGGAAGAGGTGGAGAAGCTACAGTGGAGAAGACCCCCCCCTCCCCCAGGTGTCGGGGCGTGGTTCAGATGGCGAAGTCGTCCTGAGCGACGGGGCTGAAGGCGGAGCTCCGGAGCACGTCCAGGCAGTTGACGAGGATGAGCGTGCCCGTCAGGTGCTTCCAGCGCTTGGTGATGGGGCTCTTCATCTTGTCCAGGCCCATGTGAAGCTCCTGGATCACGTCCCTGTAACTGTCCCCGATCTGGGCCGCCCACGTCAGCAGGAAGTCGTACGCCGGCTTCCACATCGCCTGCGGCGAGACGGGATCAAAGCCCGGACAAGACCTTGGGTTTAATATCGCCCTTTCGTCCTCTCCCTATTAAATTCCTCCTTCAATCTTCCCGGCTGTTCATATCTTCCCATTATTTCAGCCCCTATTCTCTTCATTCTGCTTCACTGCCTGTAACTGCTCAGTGTATTACGCTCGTTTTCAGACTCTTATTATTCTTTTGGTCATATCCATCTGTAATGACTCCTGGTCAGCTGCTATCTTCAGAAAATTATATGCAGAATGCATAATACACACACAAATTCATCCTAATTAATTTCTTGCCTCGATACGCCTGCATTGTTACATCCTAAATTGAGGACATTTGGTTGACGTAGATAAAAAAACCTGAGCTTCTGTGGACTCCACAGAAACACAGTGCATGTAAACAAAGTAAATCAAATAACTCAGACGATGAGTCAGTAAATAACAGAGTCAATCATGTCCCTCATTACACTGCGCAAGGTCAGTAAGTAAATAAATAAAAACAAAACTGAGCCGTTAATGCACACCAATGCCCTCTCAGCAGAGGGAACTGACTGCGGAGAGAATAATGACTGTGTCTAAAAATGAAACCCGCCTTTTACTGTAACGGCGTTTTTAATGAGAGGCGTAGTCTCCATCTTTCGATATCGCCCCCCCCCCCCCCCCCCCCCCCACGTGGGGTCGTCGCCGTGCCCTCACCTCGCTGTCAACCACCCCGTTCTTATCCCGGTGCGGTGCCTCGTAGGCGTCCATCTGCTGCCGGGACACTTTGGCCAGCTTCTCGGCCAGCTCCCTCCACCGCGCCGCCACCTCCACGGCCGTGGTCAGCAGGACGAAGTCCATGACGAGCCGGGCCACCAGCCCCTGGCAGTCCATCTTCAGCAGGGCCTGAGGGAGAACGACACGGCCACGGGGACATTACTTTACATCACAGCCATCCGGAAGATTCTCTTACCCAGAGCGACGTAGAATAAAGTGCAAAACCATAACCAGGGACTGAAGTGTGATGAAAACCCTAAGTGGCACTAATTGTTCAGCTAATTACCAGGGAGAAAATAAATTTGGATTCGAGGTCCAGATTTGATGATGGCTGCCCTAGAGGGAAGTACAGTTCCAAGTGCTAGAACTGACCACATAGATTAAAAACTTAAACCCTATATGAATCAGAAAAAAAACTGACCAAGAAGCAGCAATAAAAGTTTTGGCAAATATAATCATGAGTTATTCATGAAACCCATTTGCTCTTTGAAGAGCATACGTCATTCATTAACTTTCTCCAGCTGGTTTGGTGTTTGGCGACCTTCTTAAGACAAATATAATAATAATTGTAAAATAAGTATGCATAAGTGCGATAATTACAATTGACAGCATACACGGCTCATTAGAAACTACAGGGAGGTAAGGGGGGGAGGGGAAAGCTGCAACCTGAAAAGGTGAATCTTCAGTCTGCGCTCGAAGGTAGTCAAAGTCTCTGCTGTTCTGACCTCCACAGGGAGGTCATTCCACCACCATGGGGCCAGAACACACACAAGGGACAAGGGAGAGGCGTCAGGGGTCCTGAGGTAGCAGAACAGCATGTTGTGGACACTGAATTGCCATGGGCACTGTACGTGATGCACTACAACATGGCCAGAATCCCTTACGAGTCACATTTTAGGCATTTAGCTGACGCAGCTTACTTTATTTGCATACAATCCATTTCTACAAGAGGACACTTACTAAAGCAATTTGGGTTAAGTATCTTGCTCAAGGGTACAATGGCAGTGCCGCCCCCAACCCCCCCAGGAATCAACTCCACAACCGTGCAGTTCTCTAAACCCAGTTCTCTAACCATTATCCTACACTGCTGCCCATTACTGCCTTTTGCAACATTAAGCAGCTTTACATTGATTTTGAGTTTTATTACATTCTAATTTACATTAACGTACGTTCATTAAGATTTCACTCTAGATAAGTTTAATCTAGAGTGACTTAAAAGAGAACATAAGGCCATCATTCTTAGTTACGTGAGTATAAGTACAACAGTGATCCCCATGGAGGGTAGATTAGAGACAACAGTGACTGCTGTTTCTGGTCTTGAATCACCAGCAGGGACCCTAATTCAGACTGATACAAATGATATTATACTGACCCATATGGATGATTATAACAATACATATTTAAGCACGGTAAGGTGAAATATCTGATTTATGGGTGCAAAGGTGTTGGTTCCCCTTGGGAACTACCTACTCTCTGGTAGTCTCCCTTCCAGATCTCCAATAGAGCATCTGGGATACACATCAACTCTGTGTTTTTTACATTACATTACGTGGCATTTAGCAGATGCTCTCATCCAGAGCGACGTACAACAAAGTGCAAATCAAACACAAGAACAAGTGCAAAAGTGGACCTGAGAGGACAGTACAGTTCCGAGTCCTAGTGTAAACATACAGAAATTCAGAACCCTTGAAGAGTACAATCAACTTTCAAACTAGCATACCACAGTTGGCAGCTAGAATACAATAATACAACAGCCAATAAAAACAACAATACCAATACAAGTAACGATATCTATACATAAGTGCCATTACAGTCTAATGCTAAGCAGTTCATTGCAGTTTGCTATTGAGAAATTACCCAGCAGTGACCAGACAAAGCTATCATTGGTGACATACACTTTATTTATTTTTACGGAGGAACATGAGAAATGTTTAACGGAAAGAGTTCAATGGGTCATTGCTAATGGACAGTATTGCATAGTGCGTGGACTGTCAAAGTGAGTGATTTGAGTCTAATTAAAAAATCGAGGAAAGCGTTTTAGACTCTGGAGCTTTGCCAATGTGTACACAGTGGTTCGATTTTTTAGTCTCATTTGATTAAATAGTTAGCTTACATTCCTTTACCCGGCACAATGAGCCCACTGGCTTTTCTTGTGGCCAGTTCTAGAAGCTGTTAGCAGATATACAGCTAAATGTACATAACTTAATGGTGCATCACAAGTGTCCCACGATTTGAACTGCTGCCTGAATAAGGAATGCTTCCTGCACAAGCTCGCAGTTCATCAGAATCAGTAACTGGCCGTTGGGTCATTAGCAAAGCACAGCTCCGAAGTTGAACATATTTATGTGCCTGATAAGTGAGGTTAGCTCTCGGGTTACAGGGAGACTCCTTGCCCTGGTAACTTCATAAAAGACCTCACCCTGATAAGTGGGGGCCGGAGCACACGTCGTCCCCACAGTAAAGCGTACTGGAACTTTTCAGGGAGACACAGCTTGTCCCGGCTGTCAAGTACCAATCTTCTCTTTATAGCAACCGGGTTGAAGTCTTGCTTTTTCCACTTGGCTCGTTACCGGCTGAAGCCCCTAATAGCTACTGTATGCCACACCGGCAGTGGGAACTGCTAGAGAAGCTACTGTTAGGAATCAAAATGAGGGCTCCAGTTTCCGTAAAAAACTTGCCGCCGGCAACAAGCACTTCAGACGCCTGACAGGAAAGCCCTTCCCTGTCACACAATCTGATCTGATCCAGTTCAGTCCCCTACAAGGTGAGTTATTCCACACCATTGCTAACGAGCGCCTCAGACGTCTGACAGGAAAGCTCTTCCCTGTCACACAATCTGATCTGATCCAGTTCAGTCTCTTACAAGGTGGGTTATTCCACACCGCCCCTTGCGGGGCGTGCTCAGTGCGTTCATTGCTGAATTCCACCGGGGGTTTGAGGGGTGGGGGGTGTACGATGGCGCACTGCTAAGCGCATTACTGAGAGGGACAAATGAAGCCGGAGCGATTTGGGATGCAATTAGTTTGCTCTAGCGGAGAAAACAAGCTCCAGTGATTACGCAGAGATAAGGCGGAAAAGGAGCCAAGTACGTGCAATTATAACGCCAGGAGAGCCGCGGGGAACACGGATCCTCTGTCCAGGGAAATATAGAGAGGGCATTGTGGGTTCAAACTGACCCCCGCTTCAATCTCCTTAATTTGTTTACAGCCGCTCCACCCTCTCTGTACCCCAGCCCTGAACAAAGAGGTCTCCAGAACATGCAGTGGCTCTGCTATCTGTTGACACAAACTATTTGGATTTCATTCACAAATACATAGCTGGGCAGAAGCCAGCAAAGAGTGCAAACACATGTGCACACTCACACGCAGTCACATATGCACGCACACACAGAGCCTCATACACACACACAGAGTCACATACGCACACTCACACACACACACACACAGTGACATATGCACACGCACACACACGGAGCCTCATGCACATACACATGCTCTTTCACACACACACACACACACACACACACATGCACACAGACACACGCACAAACGCACACTCACACCGTCACATATGTGCACAAACTGACACACAGTCACATACGTGCACACATACACACACACACACACACACGTCCCGGAGGGGCAGGGCGGTCCAGCCATGGAAAGCTCTGGCTGGGACAGGAATGTGAGAATGTGTGGAATTACGGGAAGCAGTAATCCCCGTCTGACTCCAGGGCCTGACTGGCAGCACCATTATCGTCTAGTTCAAATGGCCGTTCTCAACTCTGTCCCTCACTAACAGTTCCACTCACATCTTCCAAATGACCATCTTATTCATCACTGCCAACTTTAACAACTGCCATTTGCCAAGAGTATCAACCTTGGCAGGGGAGTAAACCTGTCTCATCTCCAGTGAGCCTCCATTTTAATCTCTCCTTAGGGAATGCCCTAGATATGTCTCCTCTATAGACAACCGGAAATGATCTTTAAAGAAAGGACTCCCTTGTGCAACACTGAAATACAATGCACAACTGCAGGCCTCAACGTCCACAAAATCTTAGCATATCTGTGTAGCGCAGGGGTGTCAAACTCAAATCCTGTAGGGCCGCAGCATCTGTTGATTTTCAGTGTATTCACACGCTGAACAATTATTGAATTATTGATTTGTACACCTTGTTTCTCCAAGTCCTAAATTTGCTGTTTAGGCACTTGAAATGTAGGTCTTGCCCGAGGATCTAAAATATTTAAGTCCAAATCTCAAGATTTAGCTCCAATGGGAATAAACCAGGGAGCTGAATGATTGATGTGTTGTGGGAATAGTTAACCACACCACCAATATCTGTGATGCTGACAATGTATGTTGACACGTGAGGGGTTGAGGACACAGCATACTATAGGAAAATAACTCTGAACTGAAGGTGGTGTACAATCAAGGGTGATTCTCTCTCTTCCCTGGCTTTAGATGAACAGTTATATGAATTAATATTAACATATGCAAATAGCATATTAATTGACATTCAAGGATTGAATCAAAATAAAACGTACATGTGCATATATTTAAAGATAGGAGGAAGGGTGGATTTTATTCCCAAATCCCAAGGAAATGACCAAAACAATTTGTAATGATTTGGTTCAGAGGAAAAAATAAGACCGTTCCCCAGCAAACCGTAACGGATTAAGGAGAGAGGTGAGGAAAATGCTTATTTTCTCCATACGCCCTTCTCGTTTCGTTGGAGCCGTTTCTGCAGCGTAATCATTAGCAGCATGGAATAAAGTTTGCTCATCAAAATTTTAAAAAGCCAATTCATTATGCTGACGCTGGTGCACAAACATTTGCTTGATTTGATAGGATGTCTTTGTGTATACTATGTCTATATTTAAAATTTGTTCATAGGATTTTTTCACGAGTTTTGTTAAATTATCCTCACCTGAACCTGGCAGCTTTAATGTAATCACTAACTGATCTGTACTTTGTCTTCCTGATACAGTGTGATTGATGGCAGTTCTCAGAGATTTGGAATGTTCCAGAAAATGTGAAGCATTTGAAGCAGAGGCAGTGGCACTGCTGACCTTCAGTGAATCCAACACTCACAGTGAGGTCACCATTCTCCTGAAATTAGTAAGAACCTTATAGGACACAGGAAAAGGAAGTAAGTACGATATCTTGCATCTTATGACATGTGTTGGGGCAACCAGCATGGCCAAGCTGGTCATAAAGCGGGTCTAGCTGGGTATGAGCTGATCAACCAGCTAGTGCTGTTAGCTTATCTACAGAGATGAGTTGATCAACCAGCTACCAGCTGTTTCAAAACATAGGTTAAGCTCGTCAAACCATGTCAAGCTGTGAGCTAGTCTAAACTGGTCAACCAGCTACCAGCTGTTTCAAACCTTTGCTTCAGCTGTTTTTGTTCAGTGCAATTATAAATGCAATTATATTATTTGAACTACTGTATCAGGTACCCCAATTGAGTTCTTGTACATTATGAGCCTGCCACTTTTAGAAACAAGACCATTAGAGTTAGTCACTGCTTGGGGCACAGTTCCAGTACTTTTTCATTTAACTAAAGCCATGAGGAAAAAGAAAAAGAAGAAAAGAAATCACTGGTTTTATTATTTTCTTTCCATCAATATTCATGAAGGACAGAAATAAAGTAGCATTCATTAATATGATATATAGTATTATTATAAATTATATTATAAATGTGAGGGAGTGCTGATCACCTTACAGTAAGTTATTACGAATACTGGCAACGTGCAGTAGCCAACTTGAAGGGGCGGGTGGGTACTGCAGCTTTGATTATTTGTGTACTCAATCTTGGGAGGCTTGGGAAATGTGAATATTATATCCACAGTGAGTATTTCTCATTAATACATATGCAGGGGTAGGTGTTGGCAGGGGACCTTGTTCAAGGGTAAGCCTACTGCTTATCTGTTCTGCTCAGGTTCTGAAAGGGTACAGGAATCCAAGCACAGCTCCACACTGCAGTTTGCCTTCAAGGAAACTCCAGGAAGCTGGAGTTGTGATCACACAGTTACTTACAGGTATGCATAACATCGCTGACCCAAATACACCAAGTCTGGTCAGACCTCTGGAGAAAATAAATAGAAGACAGCTTCCTTTCAAAAAAGGCTCTGCCAAACTGCATTTATACATGTATGTTTTTAACACCAAAGCCCCAACACAAGACTTCAGAGCGAACTTCTCCTAAAAAGCCGAATCTCCCTGGAGGTAGATGAGGGGGTGTTCGCAGAATATCTACAGTCACTTCCTCTTCTTCCACTGAAGGCTGGGTGGAGGCCATGAACAGGATCTCTCCACCTCACCCCACCCTCAGTACCCCCCCTCAGCTGAATCCACCCACCCAGCCCTGTCTTTGCACAAGCTATCTGTATTTTTCCACTGACACGCTTGCATAACGAAGGGAAACAGGAGCTGTCACAATGAACCATCACGCGCTGCCAACAAATACCTGGTTAATGCAGTTGAATTGAATTTGAAGTTGAATACAAATACACGAAGGCAAATCAACACCATTAAAACCACACCCCAGGATAAGAAGCACTATAAAAGCTTTCTCAAACAACTCTGCCAAAGAGGCAATGATCCCTGCTGAATGCTAAAAAAGCACTGCACTTAAAAAATTGACAACTGGCTGCTACTTGGCTCGCCGCGGTCTGCGTCATTAGTCCACGCACAGGAAAGCTAACAAAAGGTCCACAGTTGATTCTAGGTGTGGCATTTCAATTTGGAGTTGTTGTTGTTGTGTCTCAATATATGTTCCAAATATTTGCCAATGTAAGCAAAGCAGGTCATCATGAGGGCGACAAATCCAAATAAATCTGTCAGACATAGCCAAAACATGCAAAACGAATGTACTGGTGACCTCAGCGACAGCCAGCAACCTGGTAGACCACGGCTCAGATTAGACAAAGCTGTCAGGATGTGGTTAACACATCCTCGAGAAATCCTGCCAAGTTAACTTTATTAATTACATTTGCTTTGCAAATGTCCTTACAGAGGCCTAACAATAGCACAAAGCACAGATTGCATATCATATACTGTATTTACCTGGCTTTACACATGCCGAGTTCCCCACCTGGGAATCAAACCATAACTGCCATCCCACACAGCTGCAATTAGCTTGGTGTGTACAAAATAAACTAAGAATGCCTACTCCGGATTATTCAGAGGCCCTCCTGTCGGAGAGGAATGGATGAAAAGAATGGCAGCAGAAAACAGGGAAGTGTAAACAAACAGAGCGGGTCAGATGGGAGAAATGACACATAATTGGCGTGAAAGGGCCACTCAACCTTTGAGAGTCATTTTTCCGGAAATAAGTCTCTATTATAGGTCAGAAAAGCAAGCCGCCTGGCTGACCAGCTGTGGACGACGCAGAGGAAGATTGACACGATGCTGACACGCACACAGTTTCGTACACACAACACGCACGCTTGCAGACGGGCTGCTGGACCTCGGTGTCCTTTTACACAACCGTACGGTCTTTCGGCCGTTTCAACTTTCCGTCGAGACGAACTTGCTGAGTAGGGAAAGGAGGCACGCAGCGGCTTAAGCAGTCAGCAGACTGTCACAATATTTTCCCCGACATGAGGAGGGACCTTCCAGACACCATGACGCCTGTTTGTGTTTAGCGGCTAACAATGCGCAGGAACCGACTGCAGCCCTGAGATTCTCTGCGCTGGCCTGGGGCCCCTACTGCGAGCCCAACCCCCTGATCTTCCGGTGAGGTTTTCCAACAGCGCTACGGTCCACAGTTCAGTTACATAAGAAGCTGTGATTTCATTGTGGGCTTTGTGAGTAGTAGTGCAGCTGCTGGTGACAACCCAGACTGCCCTGGACCTGAACTACCACTGTGTGTGAGAGAAAGAGAGAGAGAGTGTGTGTGTGCATGATAAGAATGTGTGTTTGTACCTTTGTGTGTGTTTCGTATGTGGGTGTCTATGTATTCCTATTATACGTATGTTAATCTTCAGTGAGTTTGGTGCTGACACAATAGGAAAGACAAGTATAATGAAGAAATATAGATTGCTTTTCCGCTCTGCGTGTGTGCATGTGTGTCTGTGACTGTTTTAATGAGCTTTTACTGTTGAATCAGACTTCCTATTAACAGTCAAAATTGCTAAAAATAGCATGCTCCTGACCATCTGGACGAGCTCATTTCTCACCATCTGTCCCTACATCTACCAAGTGAAACCTGAAACAAAAACTCACTCTGCCACACACACACCAGCGCACTCTGCAAACCTGCCACACACATCAGCACACCCATTCACTCTGCAAGCCAGCTACACACCACAACAGACACAATCACACTGTCCCCACTGTTACCCAAGCAAACCTGCAACCTACTTCTGTTAAGAGCTCTCAAAAAAGCCTGAGCTAAGAACTATGATAGTACAAAAGACAGACCTTCCCTTGCTTCTGTTTCATTTCACACAATGTGTTAATGATCTTCAAAGGCACGCTTCATAAATGTTCGGCCCATCCAATTAAACTCCTTATCTGGCTCTTATTTTTTTCTGATTCACCCTAACTAAACTGAAGGAAACTTAAATTAAACTAAAGCTCTGAGAAGAGATTCCCAGACATTCAATAGCAAAATTGTTAGAGTTGGATTATCCTTAATATATCTATTCCTGTTCTCCAGCACAGTGGCACTTTATTTTTATGCTACTGATAAATCCAATAAATATGGTCATGCATTTACAACCTTTTAAGCATCCTGAATGATTATAGACCAGAATAGCTGTCTGTCTACAGCTTGCATTTTTGTTTGCTGAAAGATAAGCATTACTCTAATCCAAACCTTAATCTAAGAAAACAGAACACACAAATCTGTCTTTTCTCCCCAAATGTGGGTTTACAACGCATCAATTTCTGTGTGCATACACAAGACATACCAATATGGTATGAACACACAGATACAGTTACGATATATTTATTTATTAACATACCAAAATGATGCAGTACCGACTCCAACCAGGACTAACTAGTCAATGTTAACTAGCAGTTAATCTATTCAACTAGCAGTTGTACTCTCAACCATCTTTAGACTGTGTGCTTATGTGTGTGTGTACACAGCCTCAAGCTTAGGAAGCAGCATTGGGCCTGGACATGATAGATTGTTTGAATTAAGTCCCTTTCATGTACATAGCCCGATACTTCACATTTTTGTGGTCTGTACATTGTTTACCCTTTAAAATGTTCCAGGTATAATGACAACTTCTCGACAGTATGTTTTACAGCACAGTAGGGAGGACAAAACTATGCAGTTTCTCATCCTAAGATTTATTGCACTTAAAAAGCATGTGAATATTTAGCACTAATTAATCTGCCTTTTGTACAGATTTCAGATGCCATTCTTAAAACCCTTTACATCTGTCTCTTATCAATGACTGCAGGAGTGTTCCACAAAGAGCAACAACTGAGCACAGAAAGTAGGCCCATACTCCTTTTTAAACATAAACCCATCGCCTTCACCACTGACAAGATAAACCCTTTCTTTCTGTCTCAGGAGTGAAAGCTAGCAGGTACGTGGTATTTATCTTTGGAACCAACATGCATTATTTAAGTCCCGTTGACAAAAAGACTGTGTCTCTGATCTGGTTTAAGCCTCTACTAAGAAAGTTATTATGAATACATTGCCTGAATAGTGTATGGAGAGGCCTCAGTTTTATAAAAGACACATTTAAACAAAAAATGTCCGGCTGTCCACAGATCTAATTTAATCATGAATGAAAATGTGCATTGAAGCCTGTACTGTGAAATGGAGCAGAAGCCATTCGGTCAAACCGGCAGCCATTTCCTATTTTTATCAAGTGTCTCTGAAAAAAGGGAGAAGTGTCAGTGTCTTGATTGACAGTCACAATTTGTGACTCACAACCTCCCGACGGGCGTGCTTCCTAAGATGTCAGGGCAGCGGAATGGTGAGGGAACAGTGTTTGTAACCATGAGGTTGTTGGTTTCATGCACAGAGGGAGCACTGCTACTGTACCATTGAGCTTAACTGGGGTTACTTATGTAAATATTCAACAGTGTAACTGGGTCATATGTTAAGGAATAGAAGCTGTGTTAGTTACTCTGCGTAAGTGCTAAATGCCGAAATGTAAGGTAATGGAGGCCAGGTTCAATGGGTTAGGGTTGCCAATAGTTCTCTCAAATGTGTTTTATTATTCGCACACACAAAAAAGTTTCAATTTATTTGAAACCACAACATCAATGCCAGCAGCACCATCATTTCAGACTGGGTTTACGATTTATTGACATTGAGAGCTACTCTGTCCCGGCTGGAGTGAAACACTCCAGGTTGGAGTACATTTATTGAGTAAAGTCTTCTGTTTTGCCACGGACCAAGCTAGGAAATAGAGAAACAGGAAAAGGCCTCAAATATTCAAGATAAAAAGCCTTTCAATTCGATCTGGAGGCACTTTGTTCTCAAGTTCATTTTTGTTGAATTTTAGGAGACAGCAGGGAATCTGGAGTCTTTGCTATTGAAACACAAGCACAGCACAGAAAGGAATCTCAGTTGTATTTAGTCTCTGACAACGGAAATCCCATAATTCCTTAAATAAACAGTGCTAAACGAATGATGAAATACAGTTATGTTGACATGCAAAAATAAATGTATCATCGTGCATTTTTCAAGATTTGCTTACTTATAACTTCCAAAACAACCCAACTTCGTACTGCATTTATTTTTACTTTGAAATCGCTGATCCTTCTTTCTGGGATGAGATGGGGGCTGTCAGAGTGCATGCCTTCTGAGACTCCCCAGACATCAACAAGGGCTACTTAAAGATTAATGCAGCATTCCTTCCATCATTGAGGACCATGTTATGTCAGGACAAATCCCACTGAAGGTTTTTTTTGCAATTAATATTTATACTCTACCTGACTAAACAAGACATAAAAGGCTGAGGGGTAGGCTGGTTGAGTAGCCCCCTATGGTGGGGGCTGGCTGTGTAGCACTTTCAGTGGAGGCTGGTTGTGTAGCACTTTATGGTGGGAGCCTGCTGTGTAGCACTCTATGGGGGGGCCTGACTGTGCAACACTCTATGGTGCAGGGTGGCTATGTAGCACTCTATGGTGGGAGCCTGCTGTGTAGCACTCTAAGGTGGGAGCCTGCTGTGTAGCACTCTATGGTGGAGGCTTGCTGTGTAGCACTTTATGGTGGAGGCTGACTGTGTAGCACTCTAAGGTGAGGCCTCGCTGTGTAGCACTCTATGGTGGGGGCTCACTGTGTAGCACTCTATGGTAGAGGCTGGCTGTGTAGCACTCTATGGTGTGGGCCATGCTGTTTCAAACAAAGCTAAAGATATTGTGCCACGGCAGGAAAGGCACTGCAGTTTTTTTCTGAAAGTTTTTTAAAAAGATGACCCTGTGTGACATCATCCTCTCCCTCACCCCTGTGTGAAGTTGTGTGCATTTGGGATTTAAGAATTATATTCAGGCTACAGAAAACCGTGCTAAAATATAGCGCTCCAGGGTTTACAAGCAAGTCAGCATTATACTGCCTTAAATTACTGTCATTTAGCAGACGCTGTTAATCCATGATGACTTACAATACAAACATATTATAAGTCATCTGACTACTACAGCGATGGTCTGACAGCAAAGCCAGTGGATTGACAGCTGCGCCAATCACGTGACAGTGTAGCCGGCGACCTAACAGCATGGCCAAAGGTGTAACAGTGTGGATGATGGCTAGTCATAGCCAGCGTGAGATGGCATGAACAGCAGCAGCAAGGCAAAGAGGAAGCAAGAGTGAGAAGAGGTGTACCACATGGCAAACCCATGGGGTTACATGAGGACATGGAGCCTGCAGTCAGAGATACCACATACTCAGTCCAATTAGAGATCCCTTACGAAATTTTTTTAATATAACCCTGACGAAACAGTGGCAATTACCCGTCAAATGAAATCCCAAAGTTAATCTCAGTACATTTCTTATCATTAGACCAGCCACGACCATCTTATACCCACGTCACCATTCCTCCACGCCACCTCACTGTAATTTGGATCAGAAATTCCTTTCCAGAACACAACGCGCGCTGCATCCTAACAATCCCCATCCTACCTCGGTACCCCAAAGCAATAAATTCTTCATATCATAACAGCTAGATTTATTGTAACTGTCACTCAGTGCACAGCGAGTGCTCAGAGCTTACTTAGCACAAGTGCATTGGTAATTAATCTCCATGCATCCATTAATTAGGAGCAGGCATCCATCTGAAACATTAGTACAACAAGTCTCAGGCGAAGTGCAGATGGTTGGATGATTGAAACAGGAGGCTCGTGGAATTTATAGGTGCCAAGAGTTTAAAAAAGAAGGAAAACACTGTCTTAAAATGGGCAAACTGTTCAGAAATTGTATAGCGATACAGCCTATGTAAGTATATACACAATTAATCATTTCTCTTTTCTTCTTGCACCAAAAAAGGGAAACATTCATCATCCTCATCTCTCCCCTCACCTCTAAAAATATACAGGCCCTTCTTTTAAAAGGCATCTCAGCAAATAATGGCATGCTTACTCAGTCGAGAGAGGCACCGACTGAATAACAGGCAAGGGAGATAATTAATATGATGCTATTTCCTCAGTTAAAAACTGGCCTCAGAAGAATAGCCATGATTCACCATACTGACCCGTCACATCAAAACGTGATTTTAACTATTATGGAAAATAATGTGGCAGACTTTTAGTAGATATAGAAGCATTGATTTTTCTGCTGCTTCTTTATGGGGATAACAGGCATTACATTACATGCACCCTGCATTAAATTCACTTAGCAGACACTTATCAAGAGTGATGTACAATAGTTAAGAATATCAGTGTTAGTTTCAGAAATACAAAAGTGCGGTTTCCCTAAGAAGGCATGGAAAGCCAATTTATACTCATTATGCATGAAGTTAACCAAAGAAATAGTATGGTAATCAAAATTAAGTACTGCTACGCTGCTAACCAAATGTTTTAAACAGCTAAAAGGAAATTCAAAAAGAAAAAGAGAGCAAAAGGGGATCAAGGTGTATAGTGCTGAAGTGGTGGGTCTTCAGTCTGCATCAACTGAAAGCACATAAATCTATCTTTGGTTTTTTACTGTCAGTACTGAGGAAGCAGCTCTAGTGCAAATTGATTTTGTCTGCAGAGATTGGTGCTCAAGACCCAGGCTTCACTCAGATCATTGCTTCTTAACCTTTTGTCGAGGAGAGAGCTGCCTGGATTGGCCGTATCTCAGACCGCCCCATCTCACCGATCACGTTCAAAACACTTCTACCATAGATTTACCTCCAGTGGCCGCCTGGCCGGTCATTTGGGATTAGCAAGGTAAAATATATGGGCCTTTCTCCCTCTCTCAGGTAGGTATTTGTCTACACATGGCCCACATTCCCTCCACAGCAACAGGAAAATCCAGGCAAATGCACCTTTTTATGTTGTGCTTGTATAGTTCGGTTGGTATCTAAGGCACTGCTTGTAGATGTATTCTAGGTTAGTGCCGAAAATCTTCAATGAACCAGCCCAGTTCAGCCATGGGGTCGCTTGTGTTTGTGAACTTTCTCCTGTTACGTATCCAGCCCTGTCTGCTTGCCGTTACTTAGGCCTAAAGGCGAAAACCAACAAACAAATAAACACGCTCAAACCCACAGCAAAAATGATACACGTATCATGTTACTTAATGACACCCGTGACCTCAAAGACTGCTAAGAATATCCTCGGTCACAGCCGCACAGCTATAATCAAGCACTTCCTGGGAGATGCTGCAGTGGATGCGCGGGGGACTGACGTCAACACGGACCCGAATGGCTACTCGCAGCTTCAAAACCCCCGACCCCGTCACCGCTCAGGATGAAAACGGCAGTGTGCGGCTTTGAGGGTGTCCCATGTCGATGTGAGCGATGCTGGTAAACACCACTTTCAAAGGGTTTCTCTGTTTACGACACCATGGAGAGAAGCTCCCCAGACACGCAGTTAACAGATTTATTCATACTGGTAGAAAAAAAAGCACTGGAAGTCGTGCTTACAAGGATTCATCTCTTGAAGGAGGGACTACTTCAAATGGAATAGTTTACATCTTTCACTTTTTTGGCAATGAGTTTTGCACACCCTCATCTTCTACACGTCCGAGTGAGAAGAAATCCGGCCCCGAAGGAACGTCGAACTGATGGCTGACCATAGCAACAGGGAGATCAAACGTTGAACATGAGGAGGCGCGTAAACAAGTCGTGAATTCACTGAGTTCACCCAGGACCTTGACTCTGCAAATCAGTTTAACCTCCACTAAGGATACAGTGTCCCATGCCCCTCTCCTTATAAACACTGCCTTGTGTAAGCTTGATAAATACAGCCTGTCAGATGCAATGTCACTATTTATCTTTGTATCATCCACTAACAATGGATCTCCATAATTATAAGATTATTTAAACACCGCTGCTGCAGAGCACACTCGGACAGTTAAGTTGCAGCAGGACAGCTATACGCTTCATTTCAGCCCAAAAAGCTAACACAGTAATTAGTAGTGTGTTCTAAAAAAGTGGATTTACTGCTCAACATCGGGGGTGGAGAAAAATTGTCAGTGCACTGAAACACTAGGGGTCTGTGCTTTTATTTAAATAAAGATATATCCGTATTTACATCCTACTCTATGCATATATGACAATGGTAGACGTTTGCAACATACTTAGATATTAGATATTTATCAGACTCATTGGTTTTTTTCTGCTGCTGTAGCCTATCCACTTATGAGGTTTGATATGTTGTGTGTTCAGATATGGTCTTCTGCATACCACTGTTGTAATGTGTGGTTATTGGCGTTACTGTCACCTTCCTGTCAGCTTTGACCAGTCTGGCCCTTCTCCACTGACCTTTCTCATTAACAAAGTGTTTTTGCCCGCAGAACTGCTGCTCACTTGATGTTTTTTGTTTTTCGCACCATTCTCTGCAAACTCTAGAGACTGCTGTGCATGAAAATCCCAGGAGAGCAGCAGTTTCTAAGATATTGAAACCACCCTGTCTGGCCCCAACAATAACTCCAGGGTCAGAGTCACATAGATTCCATTTCCTCCGCATTCTGACATTTGGTCTGAACAATGCCTCTTGACCATGTCTGCATGTTTTTTTTGCATTTAGTTGCTGCCATATGATTGGCTGAATACATATTTGCATTAACAAGCTGGTGTAAAGGTCTACCTAATAAAGTACTCAGTGATTGTATGTTACAACTTACATTAATAAAAATAACATATTAAATGTGTGCATTAATCAGACTACGCATTAGTGAAGCTGAATGATGTCACTCATTTTTATAGATGACAGGATAGATTTTATTCAAATATGCTTTCTGAGCAGGGTTGGGATTTGATCTATTTCTCTCTCACCTTTGAGATGCAACATATCTAGATGTTGAGTTTTCAGTTGAGTAAGTTCTAAAATAATTCTAGTTACCCAGTTAAAAATGTCAATGTATTGTAAATTGTATTTTGTTCAGAATAAAGAAAGAAAATTTATTTTCAGAAGCTGATAAAACCTACTGCCAGCATTATGTCCCTGCAGACCGATGTGATTATATTTAATTTTCATTTTGGAAGAACATTCTGGCTTTCAATTTTTGCTTGAATTTATGGATGGCTGTGGCTAAAAATCTACCCCCCTTAAGTATGTCTGCTGCCAACATAAACACGCTAGAGTATAACCCAGGATGGTCTTACCATGTCTGAAGTTCATTTTAAGCACATTTCCCCTAACACCAATATACATTTGTGCCTATAAATGTTTGCAACCTGTGTTTATGACTACACATAAATTATAGCTCTTACACTCGTCTTGCTCCAAAACTTGCTGGTGCAGGGAAGAGGCCTTTAAATGAACTAAAGGATACAAACGTGTATAGTCAATAACACGGCTGTTAGAGGCAGTAGACCAGCAGTTCTGAACACTGTTTCTTTCCTCCCCTGAGGAGACTAACTTTGAAACTGATGAATGATCAAAATTTGCTAAATAATTACCAAAAGAAAACAGCTGAAATACATAACTACAGTTTTGTAACTGAAGAATCATCCTTTTCCGTTCCAAGAACAAAGTCAAATTCAGGTTTGCCTGATCTCTAATCAGATTCAAGTTCAAAGTGTTGCTGTCTGATCTGCCAGTGGCAAGACAGTGGCAGTGTGTGGCAACAGCACAAGTTCCCCGGGGGAAACACAACCCAGAGGAAGATAGGAGGTCACTGCACTTACAGATTTACCCTTAAGAGCTCCACAGAGTACAACCCTCACAGGATGCAGTTATCTCTGTTTGTGTTCTATTCACAGCCATCGGGAAACCAAGCCTGGAATTTCACCGTACTCGTGACGCCCCCACTGAGACTGGAGGAGCCATTTGCATCAAATCACATAGAAGGGATTGTGCAACATATGCAGCTCCACTGCAGACTGAGCCAAGTGGCAACAAACAGCAGACGACCTCTTAACAATAAGGCTGTATGTCTGCTCATGTAAAGCACAATGCTGCAAATACTGTGTTGAAGGTGAAGTCACTCTGCAGTTTGACTCTTAATAGAATGGAATATTGAGTTTTAAATGAACGCAGCAAATAAAAGATATGCCTCTCCACTCAGACTGACTTAAGCATGCAAGGTGCATTCTTTATCCAAAGCAATTTATGAAAGACGATGGGATAGGGGTGGGATTATGCCAAAATATTTAAATATGTGCTGCGCTTCACAACTCCCACAGCCCCAAGAAACCCAAAGGCCACACAGCGCTTATCAACTGAATTCAAAACAGAATTAGCCCCGTGGACCATAGCTTCACGCAGCATTCTACAGATAACAGCTTGGCACTGTCACTAATGTCCTTTTCCGTGCCGAGACAGTGAGGACAAGGCAAAGACACATACACACACACACTCACCATCATGAGTTCCTTCTGAAAGGACTTCTTCTCCTTGTTCTCTGCATTATTGCAATCCTCCTTGAGCTTCTCCAGCACGGACGCCACCCGCTCAGGCTCGCTGTCCAGCTCCGCTCGACAGAAATACGTCAGAGGCAGGTTGGTGTAGCCCAGGGCGTCGGCGAAAGCCCTCCAGTTCCCCACGTTCTCCATCAGGATCGTCCTCACCGAGGCATAGATGTAGGTGAGGAACTTGCAGGGCTTCAGTATTTGCTCCAATAGCATAGTGGTGATGAGGTCCGGTCCACAGAAATATATAGGCTTCACCTTCCCTACAATCAGAACATTTTTTGCGTGGACAAGCCCTGTCTTGCCCTGATAGTATCCAATGTACCACTCTTTGGTCCACAGTTGTCCTTTCAGCTTGATCTTCTCCTCACTCAGCAGCGCAATCACGTCCCCTTTCTTGTACTCCAAGAGGTACTGGTTCTTGGTTTGTCTGATCACCGTTTTGAGTAGCTTGCCAAATTTCAAGTTGGTGACACAGCGTTCCTGAAACACTGGGTATTTTGTGGTTATAGCCAGTGGGGACAAAATAATCTTCCCAACTTCCTTCTTCTTTAGAAACCTCCTCTGGCCTGTTGTCCGCACGCCTGTTTTGGGAGGTGGCTGAGGTGTCTGCACGCAGAACTGTGCCAGAATGCAGTCCTGATCGTCTTTGACCTGAACCCGCAGGGTGAAATCCGACATGTCATCCGGATTCCGCGAGGATATCATGAATATGAGCCGGCTTACCTTGCCCAGTTTCACCTGAAAGCCTCGCACCACCCTGGCCTGATCATTGACTTTGACCTCATAGTTCGACATGTTGGAATACACGCCGACCTGCAGGTCCTGCGGTCGCCCAAGTACAAACTGATGCTTACCCCACAGTTGAAGGGCCACTGGAGGAGCGGAGTGGATCTGCTTCCCGACCTCACTCACCAGCAGAGTCTTTGGGGCACAATCATGGCCAAAAATCGCCACCACCGTTTTAAAAGAGGGATGGATGTGCTTGGGTCCATACACACCCAATGTGACCTTCTTCAGAACATGGTCCCAAACGGTGGAGTTCAGGGACAGGTGCTGGGCCTGCGCCACGACTGCAATGTACATGCAGGGCTCCAGGTTGTCCAGCTGGACCTGGACCGTATCCCCATACACATAAGCCTGGGAAATGGGAGTGTATGGGCCTTCCTTGCAGTCACTTCTGACGCACACGACATCGGCCGTCTGCCTGCTCTCCTTCTTCACCACCACCGACACTTTCATCTCCAGTGTGAGGAAGGTCTTGACCTCCATGTTGCTAAGCTTGACCTCCACCACTGGGCTCACCGTGGAGCATCGGTCGCTGTTGAGCTCCAGTGGGGGGTCCAGGAGCGCTTTCATTGAGATCTGCTGGGTCTCTCCTGGGGCAACGTGGCCCTCAGGGATGTGAATACTGATGCTGGTGTCTGGCAGTTGGACGGCTCCACCGCAGCTGTCCAGTTTGCACACGATGTTGGTCTCCACCGGCTGTGTCTGGCCCCAGCCCGGGTTCTGTCCCAGGGAGTCAAGGTCATGACATGACCGCGCCAGCTTTCTGTGGTTGAGCCATGCCGTCCTGAAGTCTTCCCTGCTCTGAAACTGCTCTGGGGACGGAGCTTTTAAGCCAGTGAAGAAACTGGACGAGGCTGGGGGAGCGTTGGAGTTGGCCTGGAGGATGGACAGCTCTGACAAACTGTAGGACCGCTTGCTCCTGAAGAAGGGATTGTCCTTGCGGAGAGAGTGTGGAAACTCCTGGTTGGGGCTCATGGGGGTGAAGTCAAAGATGCTGTTGCCGAAGCCGTTGGCGGTAACCGCAGAGCTGGCGATGGAGCTTGGGACGGTGGGTGACAGAGTGTCAAAAAGCAGCAGGTCCACGTTGTTGTGCACAGCCTTCTCATTGCTATTCTGGTCCAGAGCTCCACAGAGGAAAGGGTTAGTGGAGGAGCGGCTGGTAAACGGGTTGCTGTCATGGGGCAAGCTGGACTTCGGAACCACCCCTGCCCACTCACCAAGAAGGTCCAGCTCCTTGGCGCCCTCCTCAGGTCCATCCCCGAGATTGTCAATCATCCCACTGTCGCTGAGAGAAGAGTTCCGGTAGTTTATTGGCTGGACGTAAGCCGCAGGGATGTACCCCATCTCCGTGTTATTATGGGCATACCACCATTCTCCCCCTGACGTGTCCAGCACGAAGAGGCGGTCTCCCTTGGAGAACTTCAAAGTGGTAAAGCTGGAGGGACAGTAATCCTTGATGGCAACGACCTCCCGGGCCGTTCCAAAAGAGGCAGATGTGTCCAGTCTTAAGGCACTGGGAGAAGGCACTGCAATCATGAGATGGAGAGAATAAATAACAAGAAGAGAATCAATAGATGTTTTAGGTCATTCTTATTATTCCATGTCAATGAAATAATAAGCTAATCAGCTAATTTGTTACTTTAATACTATACCCTTATGCTTTGTAAATAGTGTGAGATGCTGACCTTTGACATCCGTGAGGCTGGCCTCAGACACCCCCTCGCTGAGATCAATGAGAGTCCCCTCAGATTTGCAGCGAGGGAGTGCAATGTTGTTGTTCGTTGCTCGGATACGGTGGGCGGCCATGTTGTTGCTTGTCAGGCTACGCTTCCTGGTCCATTCCACCACTGAAGACAATCGCTCATTGGCGATCTTCCATTGCATCTGGAGAAACAAAAGCAGGCCAAGGAATCCTGATTAGCAATGGCCAAACAACCTTAGCAAAGATGCTCGTCACATTTCCCTAAACCCAACAATGCGCTTTGCAGTCTTTCTTGCCAAGCTATTTCAAGCAAAAACACTTACACAGATTACAACTGTAGGCAGAAGGCTTATTCCTCTGCACAAACACATGCTGTTAGCATCGTGGTGAAAGCTGAGAAGTGTTAAAAGTGTGCTTAGAGAGTGTTGTACAAATATGAGCTGTATATATAAGCCTAGACACACAGACGTGCACACATATATAGTGGCGATGCAGCATGGTCAAGGGCTGAACGTGAATGAATCCATATGAATACGCCCAACAGCAGGATTTGCTGCTGGATCCTGCTGGACTTCAATACGCTGCTACGTAGTCAAAGCATGCAGTTGCGCTGTGCAGAGGCAACAGAAAATACCAAGCAGCTCCATGTTTAGTGGTTAGTGAAAAAAAAAAAAACACTCCTTGACTTTCTGTTGGGAAACTACAGCATGTCCTGACAAAACTCAGCCTTGGCCTGAGGTGAGAACGAATGAGACTCTGGCAGTTGCCCCCCCCCCACACCACCACACACAGTTCATGTTAAAATAACAAACACCTCAATACCCCCATGACCTCTGTCACAGGGTGTGGGGGTGAAGCCGTTCATGTTACATTCCTCAACCATGAATATCCTGAAGGTAATTATTCTCAAAATGTCAAAAACATATCATTACAGAAACACAGACTGCTTCGAAGGCACTGCGCCAAAGAGAGTACATTTCAGCTTGATGCCGAATCGCTCCTCCTACCACATATTCCTTTATTCATAAGCCAAGAACAGCCTTCCTATAAGGACACAAGACACTATAAAACAGGGTTTGTCTTTGAAATGAACCTATTAGTGTCTGAAATGTCCTTCCCCCACTGCAAGACTCTTGATATATTAAACCCTTAAACGTAAATCCCACAGCCAGGGTTCCATCAAAAGGCTGAAATTTTATATGATGTTTATAACTTTACTTTTCAGAGGGCAAGCTTATTGCAAGGACCTTGTATCATAGCGGAACGTCTCTATCTTCTTGCTGCGGAAAGCCATACTCCAGCGCTTGACATTGCCCCGTTCTACTGTACAGTATGAGTCATCAATAAGCACTGCATTTCTGTCTCCCTGTAACAATTACTCCCCCTCTTCTCCTTGTGATATTTCACAGCACAGATGGTTGCCTTCAACCATCTACATCCTCTTAATACCTTCTAAATAGAAAAGCTTCTTACAGTTTTAGATGAAATGGAATGTAGTTTCTTATTTAACTCCAGCCTGTCTCTACTTACTGGATTGCACACTGGACACTGCTCGCTACAATGCGAGCCCACACTACATGGTAAACTTTGCAATTCTAACTCAACACAAACATAACAGTATGTAAAGAATGCATCCATGATTCCCTGATTTGCATGATAGGGATAGGGTGGGTAGATGTTTGGCACCCTAAACAGTGGCAGGAATGCAGCTTTGTGTGTGTCATCGCTGTTGCGTGAGGATAAACTGAGAAGTGATGAGACTAGCAGACCCTGACGCCACCCCAGAGGGCTCCTTTAACTCTGCCAGACTGCCACACACAAAATTATGAACTGCTAAAACAAGAATCGGTGGACTTCCCTCCGAAAGAGACGGGCAGCAATTCATATACAATATTTTATATAACAAACTTCCTGAATAACTTACACAGCATATTTTTCATGCAATGGATTTATACAGCTGGATATTTACTGAAGCAATTGTTTATGTGAAGCAGATTAAGTGCTTTGCTCAAGGTTTACAACAGCAGTGCTCCATTTGAGAATCTGCCTTTTTGAAAGGACTTGTGGTTCAATAACTTGTACATTGTAGCTAGGCTGACCAGTTTCCCTGGAGGACGAGGGATGGTACATAATGCATTGAGAACCTACAATAATACAAAATAAGATTTTTTCACCATATGTCGAGACTCAGGACACATGAAAAGTGGCTGAAATATGTGGCTGTTCCAGGAAAAATAGGATGTCTGTTCATACTTGTAGCTGGATGTACTTAAGAGATGTACTTTATATAAGAGTTGCATTTCAAAGGTAAATGTTGCAGGGAAGTATTGTCAATTTTGTCAATATATTGCTTTTCAATTATACTGTATGAATGGAATAATTCCGACCAAAATAATAGTTTTACAAATCGGTCATGATGTATTATTGTAGGTCCATGTAGGATGATTTATTCCAGGATTTAGTAAAATAACTACAAATCAGAGATTGCACAGCAATTCGCTTACAATTCTAGCACAGCGAGTCATTTTGCCAAATGGAGATAAACGGGAAATCATCTGAACAGTTCCCAATGTCTCCACTGTAAAAAGCAACAACAACAACAAAAAAAGTAAATATGCAAAAGCTTTTATCAAGACTTAAAATCTATACTTTTTTGCTAAATAAGATAAGAATATTGGCAATGAGGTGAGACAGTTTGACCATTTTTCAAGATTTGCCAATGGGGCAAGAAAATTTAACTTAAAGCAAACAGTAACAAGCTAGTATTTCCCACTTGAGAGAAACAATTATGAGTCAGTCAGGACCACTGTTGTCAAAGTTAGAATACCTACAGGCATATTTTTTAGCTTTTATATCATCTTGGAGCTTTTGATTTGTGTTCCATTCTGATTTAAGTAAAAATAAATTTTCAGATGATGTTGCTAAATGTTAACACAGAGAGCTGACAATTGGGCTCTGGGGCACGCTGGGTGCAGGGTTCTTTGCAAATTGTGTTGTGGGCATTTTAGATACTAAAACCAGGAAGAGAAAGCTGATGCGTGTGGGGCTTAACAATATTAGGCAATACAGTTATGATTGGCAGCATGGCTCTGTCCTGGAAGACCTCCCAGCCATCCGTGCCAACAGATCCGAACAGATCCGCAGTAACAGCATTTTTTTGTACAGATTGGCAGCTTGACAGCGTATGTTTGGATGAGGGAGAACACTGGAGTACCCCGAGGAAATCCACGCAGAGACACGTGGAGAACATGCAGGGGAGAACTCCTCACAGGATAGTCTATAACTGCCAGGGAGGAGCTGGGGTGGTGGAGGGGTTTTAGACCAGCAGTGTTCAGTGAGCAGAAGGAAGGTTTAGACTGGCGGCGTGCGGCAGCTTTCATGCAAGAGGAAGCGCGAATGAGTAAGGGGAGACCGCTTAAATCAGGGATCATCAAATCACGGTCCTCGAGGTCCGAGGACTGCTGGTTTTCCACCCTCCATTTCCCTGGAAGTCAGGTGTGAAGACAGCCTGGCCACTCACCAGAACTTAATTGTTCAGCTAATTACCTGGGTGTAAATAAAACAAGGGCCAGATTTGGATTTGCGGTCCAGATTTAATGATGTCTGGTTGAAATAGACTGCCCTGATATGTCAGTGGACTGATTAGGCGATAGGCTGAGCCATGGCTGATTCAGTCGGAGCAGCTTGACTCTCCTGGCCTGCCCGAACATTGGCCATGCTCCATTTTTAAGCCTCATTACAACACTTTTTTTGCAGTGACCCACAGACATAAACAATCACATGGACAGAAGCAAGCAAACAGAATGATGAGGCTCAGGGTGTGTTCTAATACTCAAAATAATGTATCCTCCTTTCCTGTATTGCCCCCCCCCCCCCCCCCCCCCCATACACACACACACACATACTAGGTCATCACCAAATACCTATTTTAAGCCAGGAAGAACCACTGGAGGAACCACATTTTTTTAGTATTGGGATGCATCCTCTATGGGATCTATCACCGCAGTTTTCTATGACCAATAAAACAGAGTGGTGTGAGGAAACCATCCATGCATGAGTCAGAGGAGTGGGTTTCCATCCTTGGGTCTCAAGTCACTGTCTTTCATTTTGCTTTATGCAGTTCTGTTAACAGGTTTCCAAAGGGCTTGTGTGTGCAAGTCAAGCTTCTGAGCTCATTACTGCTACCACCCACCAAGAACCAGCAACAGGCTACACTATTGCAACCCCACGCTTCACAGCACACCAACCTGAGCCCTCGTCCTTTCAGGCTTTTTTACATTTCATTCATAATTCATAAAAATGTCAGTTCACAAAAGGGGTCTTCCATCTTTAGCTGTACCACTCTAATCAGTGTATGTCCCTTTTGGAGGTGTTAGTGGCGGCAGGGGTTATTTAGGCATAGAAGGGTTGCCAGGGGGACAATTCTGTTTTGTTGGGAATTACATCAACATCACATAATCTAGTACACACAATTACGTTTCGGCCTACATATTGGATCATGATGTCTGCATCTGATACCTGTCTCGGTAAACTGAAGCAATTTCATTTGATTTCTTTTGTGGTCATAAAGGCAGTTTTTTACCAGGATAACAGAAAAAGCAGATGAAATTGAGGAAAAGAAGCACCACACACACACACACACACACACACAAATACACACACTCTCTATCACACACACATACTTCCAAGCAGTTTCTTTTCAAATGAGAGGTAGCTCCCTCAAGACTCCCTGTTAATCAGTATTACACAGCAGCACAATTCCAGACTGACAAACTACATCTTCCCACACAGTCCCAACAGGTCTTCTCACAGAAGCACAAAATGAACATTCACTCTTATCATTTTGAAAGGTAGAGAAATAAAAATGTTAAGTAAGAAGTAATTTTCCTCAATTATATAATACCCAAAGCCAGACCATTCAGTCTGTTTAACTGTTATTGCTGAATAACACTGGACTTACCTCCATTAGTTCTCCCTGAGCTCCTCCATCCAATTATCACTATGCTTTTTCACTGTCACATAACAAATGCAAAGTCAAATGAATGACTTAACGGCAGCACAGCCACATTCTGCGTATTTACTTTCCAGTGTTGAAAAGCCGTACAATGTGAATGTCATTGGTGCTCAAGTGCATTTTGCATGTCTGATTGGTTCCTGGATTCTGCACCGGCCATTGGGATTCTGCTTGCCATCTTGCCACACACATCAAGTAGTATATTTGGGTATGTAGTGTGTTCCAACTACATACCCAAATATATTGCCCGATGAAGTCCCAGCAAAAAAATGCATTTTACGGTGCTGGACCGAAACTCCATTTGCACCAGTAAAGGCTATTGCAAAATCCCAACCAAAGTATCCATCATTAAATTATTTCCAAACTATTTATGATAAATATTTCACCTGTTTATGTTACCAACAATTTCCCTTCCAACACATTCCAGGGTAAGCAACACATGCCCGAAGACAAATATTTCGCCATAATAAGATATTTTCAACAGAAAAAGTACAGCCATATTGCTAACATGCCATGCAGTAAAATTTCAGATGAGCCACCATAGTGTATTTACAACATTAGCGCAGCCAATCCAAATAAGGTGAAATGAGTGGCATCCTGACTATCTCTGAACTAATAACACCCATCAGTGGTCACTCGCTTTATGAAGAAGACAGGCTACAGAGCTGATGCTGTTTCAACGCCCTATAATTACTTCATTGATGAGCTGTCACATTTATTCTAGGGTATTACCCAGTTTTCATAGCATTACTCATCCGGGGGAAAAAAGGCTTTAGTATTCCTCATGGGACCCGGTGGACGTTAGGTGTCGTCCAAGTTACTAGAAGACACATTTCAGATGAGGTTCAGAACAGAGACTCATCAATGTGGATTTCCCCAAATGGAGCTAATGACACAAGAGCTTTGACAGTGTTAAAATCCATGTGAGGACATTGCTGTTCATTGTTAAGGGCTGAGGACTTTTCTGGTGGCTCTCATCCAGTCCTGGGAGCCCCAGGGCGCCAGCCAATCACATATTTTTCTTACCACTTTTCCTCATTCCTAGCTCCCTCCATTGAAGGACGCAAGGACAGGAAGCAAGGAAAGGATGCAAAAAGAATCGAGAAAACATGAATTATGGAAAATGGATATTTGAAACGCCAGTTGGAAACCACATTAATTATAGACGGGGAGATGCGGAACCACACAGGTCGATCTTCCATATGTGAGGCATTCTGAAAAAATACACCCGCAAAGCATGTTGTTTCTTGCTCAATAATTTTTTGGGATCCTACTAGCTCCTTCAAGAAACATTTCACACACTGGTTTGAATATTCTAAAAGATGGTGGACCTCCATTGATTTCTGGGTCAGTAAAGGAACGAGGAGTCTGGTTGCCAAGGACGAGACACAGGGGGACACTACCGTGAATCGATACTGCAGTGACTGAAGTGAAGCGGGGCGTCCGCTTTGATACAAGCACCCGATCAATGTGCTCGGAGCTGAACCATCTTCCCCCTTCTCAGCGAAAAAGCACGACTCCTGCTACAGTTCAAGAGGAGGGTCTTGAGAAAAAGGCACGGAGAGATTAATAAACTGAAGCTGTGAGTAGAGCCAGTAAATTATAAGCCGATGCACCCGGTCACAGCTTTTAAGACTTCTTGAGGGAGTCTTATTCTTCTCTAAAACCGATGGCTGTCGAGCCATACACCCAAAGCATTCCTGTTGTTTTACCTCAGGAAAGAAACAGTTAATTTCACCTGCAGGCCCATTTTTATGAACAAGCTTGTTCGTTCAGAGAGAGAAGCCGGTCTTCTCGCTGGTCTCTGCAACTTTAATAACCACACAGGGTAAACGGACAGCTACCACTGGACTGACAATGCTTGAGTAAAGTGCGAGTGGAAGGATGAGATATCTCTAGGGTCTTGATGTTGAAGATGTAAGACAGAAAAAGGTCCCGCAGTCCACCTGAGGTGCTAATTAAACGTGACTCGTTAACATTAAGAGTTGACCTCCTTGTCCCTATTCAGCACTGACAGGTTAATTAGATCAGTAAAAGTTTAGGGAATTGGGCAGACTGTGAATGAAGTAATAGAACATCAGAATTATTTATGAGAATAATATAAATGTCAAGAACACCAAGGAAGGTGAACAGCTGTGGTTTGGTTTCATTCCTCAGAAAGAAATGCCAAAACAAGCCATGGTAATCTACGCACGTAATCATTTTATTATATGTATATTTTCTCAATTTTATTTGCCTTTTAATCTAAGAGCCTGGAGCTGTCAGTCTGTCTACAGAGCGGCAGCACAACATTAAAATAGCAAATAGCCTATGTAGTGGGGCTTCGAGTTCATAAGTCACTCGGTGTGTGAAGGAAAACAAGTCTCTCCCAACCCAGCCTCTTCGCCGGCAGTTTCCCCAATGGTGGAACGACCTTCCCCAATCAATCAGGTAAGCTGATTCATGTTTATTTTCTACAAAGATCTGACACCCCACCTTTTTAGACTACACTGCACAAAGTCTGTGAAAAAAATAATATCTATACCTCTGTTCTGCAGGGCTTGAGGCATCGCCCTGCACAATGGCACTGGTTTGATTGTACTCTCACTGGGCACTTTATTAGGAACACCTGTGCACCAATCAGCCGATAGTGTGGCATCAGTGCAATGCAGAAAATCATGCAGATACGGGTCAGGACCTTCAGAGAGTGTTCGCATCAACCATCAGAATGGGGGAAAAATGTGATCAAAGTGACTTTCACTGTGGAATGATTGCAGAGAATGGTGCGAAAAACAAAAAAACATCCCGTGAGCAAGAGTTCAGCGGGCAGAAACAACTTGTTAATGAGAGAGGTCAGAGCAGAAGGGCCAAACTGCAAACTGGTCAAAGCTGGCAAAGGTGGCAGTAATGCAAATAACCACACATTACAACAGTGGTATGCAGAAAAGCATCTCTGAACACACAACATGTCAAAAAGTGGACAGGCTACAGCAGCAGAAGACTGAATGAGTCTAATAAATACCTAATAAAGTGCTTACTGAGTATAAATTTGCTTAGCATGTTAAATGCACATTTCTCAGTCCCAAAGAGACTCCCCTGCCAAACAAATAAATTGCAAATTGGACAGCATCAGTCACGAGGTGCTAGCGGGGGAATTATCCCCAAGCTAATTCTGACTAAAGCACCATTTCGCCAACCTGCCTACCCCTTAGCCAAACACATCGGTTCTGTGTGAGCTTTACAGGGGCCGCACGCATGCCTGCCCAACCCCCCAGCAAATTAGCCATAGCATTAAGGAAATTAAGGCATAATACCTCACGACCATATGTCACTCTGAACACGGATCTGAAAGTGATTCTGCATTCAGGGCGTGCTGTTGGGGGATTAATGCAGACTCAAACAAAGCTTTCAGCAAATTAATAATGCTGTTTTTACACAGTCTAAATCCATTCTCAACAGCAACACAACACAATAATTAACAGGAGTTGTGCTACTGCTGACAGCTGTTATGATCGCCCCAGTCCTGCTGTTCTGAGGCGTCAAAGCGGTAGTTTCCACGACTACAGCCTTGTGTTACTGGCATAGAGGCTCCGAGATAAAATAGGAAGGCTTTCCTCACCAGTGTGAATACCTTCTCTCACAACAGAGCCTTCGCGATTTTTCTTAAATAGAGACGTTGGGCTTGTTGTGTTTGTCCCTAAAAGTTTGAGAGGAATAAAATGGGAGTTTTTCTTTGTCTTAAAGCTTCCTCCCACTCCTACTCCAGACAGGAAAGCTCCTCATTTTTTTCATTTATTTATTTTGTTGCCATAACCACAAGTAGAGCAGAAAAAATGCTGAAGAGGTTTGGAAGGAACTTTTATTCCGCAAACCAAGATGGATAGGAGCTAACCCACTCTTCTCTGCCTCAGTATGTAAGAATGTGTCTGTCTCTGTGCATGCACAGTGTCTGAAACCATGAGAGGCTATGGGAAGAGTGTTAAGAGTTTATACGTGGATACAGTGTGTATGTGAGTGTACATGTGTGTTTGTGTGCCTATGTGTGTGTGTTGTGTGTGTGCACATACATGTGTGTACAGCTATGTGCGTATGCCTGTGTGTTTGTGTTTATGAATGTGTATCTGAGTCTGTGTGTTAGTGTTTTGTGTGCGTATGTGCATATACACTCAGTGTGCACTTTATTCGGTTTTTATTAGACCTATTTTTAGGCGTATTAATTATTCTACTCCTGTAGCATACCACTGTTATAATGAGTGGTTATTTGGGTTACTGTCACCTTCCTGTCAGCTTCGACCAGTCTGGCCACTCTCCTCTGACCTCCTTCCTTAATAACATGTTTCTGCCCACAGAACTCCTGCTCACTGGATGTTTTTTGTTTTTCAAACCATTCCCTGCAAACTCGAGACTGTTGTGCATGAAAATCCCAGGATATCAGCAGTTACAGAAATACTCAATCCAGCCCATCTGCCAGCAACAATCAAGCCACGGTTGAAATAACTGAGATCACATTTTTTCCCCATTCTGATGGCTGATGTGAACATTAACTGAAGCTCCTGACCTGTATCTGCACGATTTTATGCATTGCACTGCTGCCACACGATTGGCTGAGTAAATAATCGCATGAATAAGTAGGTGTCCTAATAAAGTGCTCAGTGAGTGTATTTGTGTTTTGTGTGTGTACTGTATACAGTATACAGTACACACACCCACCCAGGTGGGTGCTACACATTGTTGGTGGTTGAGGCGAGTTTCCTACTCATTACTGTAAAATGCTTTGAGTGGCTCGAAAAGCGCTATATAAAATGTGATTATCTATCTATGTGTGTGTATACTGTATAGTTTCTGGAAGATTAAGTGCACGTGTGTGGCAATGCCGAAGCCTGTGTTTAATTTAAGAGGCACGAACAGGCATAGCCAGCATTCGGGACAGCAGAGGAGCACAGTGACTGTGAGCAGTAACCCAACCCCAGCTGTGGGCAGATGGCCACGCCACGCTACAGCACACAGGCCTGACAAGAGCGCAGGCCGGAAAACCTGGCAAAAGGTTGTCTCTCTTCTTTTGTCCTCTCTCTTCTTTCCTCCTACGCTTACTGTCATCTATTCTCTTCGATGGAAAGTTTTTATTACAAACCCTTCACCTTCAACTCACTTTTTAAAGTGATCAGTTGTCAAAGCAGGGATGAAGTACAACCTCAATTCTGAAAACAAATAAAGCGTGATTATCTGGAACTGAGTATATATTTTTGATGACACAGTAAAGGACATTTAGACCCATTTAATTATGTGAATACTCTGGAGATAAATTAACACTACACATTTTTCAGTGTAAATGTATACAATGTATGGCCAGTGTTTGCTTCTTGTCACGTAAGCTGGAGTTACAAACCAAACTCATGTTTTCTGTTAAAAGCCAGTAGTTTTACGGGGAAATGGTGCAGCAGGAAAACAGTGGCAACAGATGATTTCCGAAAAGCATTTCCCATGAACTTGTCACCAGATCTCTCTACGGTAATGAAACACCAAGTTCATTTCAGCTATCGGTATAATCAACTGAGTGCGAGGGCGAGAGGGGAACGGTTCTGCAATTTGAATTTAATCCCAGTGTGACGTTACAAATTTATGGGAAATTCAACAGGACGAGCAGAGAGAGCCTCGGCTCTTTCTCAAAACCAAGGGCGGAAGCACACTTAATTGTCTGTCACAGTCTGTCGCAATCTTCTGTCATTGTCCGCAGACATGCAAACAGTGACACACGCGCACACACGTCATGAAGACATATTCAAGCGTCATTATACACCCAAGGTGTCACCTAAGCTGAATATCAGCATGTTTTCTCCTTTTCCTGGTGAGCAGCACTGTCTTGTAATGATAAAATAGCTGTCTCCCATCATCGTTGAAGGAAAGCACAAACTCAGTGCGCTTAACCCTGACGGTGATATTCTCCCAACCCATTATGGGATACCTAGGCACTCTCTACACTCTTCACTACAAGACAACTATCGTTTCAAATACCTCAACACCTGAACCAGGTGAAATGTCCTCCCTACAAGTCTCAAATCCACATTCCTGACCCCCACCCAACTCCCTGCTTCTCTGTTTCTCTCTGGCTGGTGCCACTGATAAGAGCTCCCTGACAGTGAATGCAATTTGAGCCCGGTCTTCGGAAGCTACTGGAGCAAACAGCCAAATAGACCAGTCTGCGTTATCATTTCAGTAACTAAAAACACTTCATATTCACGACTGATATGATGGCAATAAGACATGCACCTCAACGCTGTCATCAACTTTGGAGCATACGATAATAAATAATAATAATCATCATCATCATCATATTTGTCTACATATAGGCTATTACTTGTTTAGCCTAAATTGACCTCTTAATTTTCAGTGGCAATTCAAGTGCTTTGCACAGCAGTGCATCAGCTGTGCATCCCAGAATCAAACTGTTTATCTGCACAGCATGCTAAGAATGTATATGACCCCGAGGGCACTCATATTTAACATCTGCCATCTGCCAGTCTGCGCTAGAAAATCCCTGCTAAATGCTTCCACGTGCTTCCTGCTCTTTCCATAAACTGAAACAAAAAAAGCAGCCATACAGTGTTTATAATGAGAGTGAGAGAGAAACAGAGAACGGGGGAGAGAGTGAGAGAGAGACGTGGGGGGGTGTGGAACCTAGGGAACAAACGGCCTGTCCTCCGGAAGTGGTGTTAGCCCCTGTTTATATGGAGATTTGGGAGGGTTGTTCTTGGGACAGGAAGTTCCTGAGCATCAGGAAATGCCTTCCCGAGGTGGAACTGCCAGCTATAAAGCTTTATAGCTTCAATTCTACTCTACTTCTATTCTAAAGACTAAATACTGAACTGTTTGTTATTCATGATACATACTGTAAGTAAAATGTGCACACCTACTGTATATGGCACCTCAGACGATATGCTTCCTCAAAATAGCCAAGAGAGTTTCGTCAAGAGCGCCTGAGGCAAACGGAAGGTCAGTAGTTTACCATACAGATGGTCTTAAAAATGTAGGCTAGTTATAATTACAGCATCAAATATATTTCAAGATTCATAGAGACATTTTTTTAAATAATTGTCTGAAAATACATAAAGTTCCACATTTCCACTGGGAATTCAATATCAAACTCTGAAATGAATGAAACATTTTGCATAATGTGCAGTCATTATGTAAAACAGAAAGCCAAATGCATCACTCATTCAATGTTTAATATTGAAACTCAGGGAGTCTCCTGATAAATGTATCAAGTCAATGGCTCGCATAAGATTGCTTTGAAAATTGCTTTCCCTGCATTTTATTTTCTAATGTAAGCGGCCGTTATAAAGCTGCTTTAAGCTTTAGAGCCCGTTGTGTCATAATCCCTGCTGTTCCCCTGAGATGTCACACAATGCTTACGGGAAACAGGAAACAGGAAATGAGAACGTGGGAGTGACAGACGGGGCGTGCCCTACTGCTGCTGTGTCTCTGCTTGTGTGCCCTGAACCTGGCCCTGTTGTGAGCAAGGTTATCCAATGAGCCCCAAATCCCATCGCTGTCCCGCGCCCTGGCTGGAACTCTGCCCTGACTCATCTCGCGGAGGAGGGTGGCACCTATGATAAACTCCCACATGTTCAGCTGTCACACTTCCCGTCTGAGGTTGTTACTGCTCTCCCGTGTGACCTGGGAGCAAGTGCCTGTCTCACATTTGCATGGCCTACATCGGACCGAAGAAGGATACAGCACACACACCGTACACACAGCGCACACAAACGCGCGCACACCATGAATACATGCACACCCTGCAGAAAAGAGGTAGCTCAAGCTAGGTTTTGAAACAAGCACTAGCTGGTTGACCAGCTGATACCCAGCGAGACCGGTTTAATAACCAGCGTGGCCATGCTGGTTGACCAGCTCATACCCAGCTGGACCAGCACATGACCAGCTTGACCAGCTCAATTTTCAATATGGCATAGCTGGATTTTACAGCACGGTGCACACACACACACACACACACACACGCAGACAGTGGTATTAGGACATGTCTGAAATTTAAACCCCTCTGTCTGCCGAACATCGTTATCCCTTGCCTCGAGCATCAGAATTGCGTACGCATTCACAGGGGTCGTGGAGCAGCGGAATGTAGGAAATGCCTCCCAGACGCCTGCATGTCTCCCGCTGAGAGCCTCACTTTATTCCAGGAGAAATATCCGAGTCGTAAAGGCCAAGGCAAATCTTCCCTCTGAAGTCCCAAGGATCACCACTGGGCAGACCAATGGGAGAGCAAGCAGAGCCCTGGGGACTAATTGGAGAGCAGCAGCCATTAGCGGATCTAGCCACTCAGAGAGGACTGTCAGCAGCATTGGGCTAAATTACTGGGTATCAGCTTTTGTGCCCGCTTGCTGCGTCCTCCCCTTGGAAACGGGGGCACGCACAGATGATGACATCATCTCAAAGCCCGCGGGACCATGTGACCAGGGTTATTGTTGCCGATGTATGGCTCAGTTAAGAAGTGCTGTCAACACTTCCATGTTGTAAGGCATATGTGCTGCACAAACTGCAGATTCAAACTGGATACTGCTAAGGCTTGCAACAAAAATATGACAGAATGGCAGTTTTCGAGATGAATTAGCAATTCTGTTTTACTCAAAGTGAAATGACTACTTCTACCTGGAAAGTCTTAAAAGTTCCTGCAACTGCTCTTCCAGTGACCCTATTACATTTACCCAAAGCAGTGATTAGCTAATCTCACTTAAAAGGACCAACTAGGGAGTTGGTGTGCTGCTTGGAAAGATCAACTACATTTTCTGTGAAGCTCATTTTCGAACAGAAAATAGATACAATTGTTTGTATCTACAAACAAATTAGTTGAATAGAGAAGAGCCCTAGGTGCCCTGGAGTGAAGTTTAAATTCCTGCCAGTACCTGTATACTGCAAGAACAAAAACCCCATCTGTCATTCCATGTCCATTGATCTGTTAGAGAGGTGCTGTGCTATCGGATATTATCCCACAGCTACCAAAAGAGAAGGCAAATTAAATGAACTTCAAACTGTTGCAAAGATCGGCGCTGAAAAACTATTCATTAAATTAATTCAGAGGAGAATCGGTCCTTATGGCTTAAAAAGTAAAAGATGAAAGAATCTTGAAGAGGCATAACCCTGTGCTTCTGGAGGCCAATGGAGGCCGGGGGATGTATTATTTTCTCTTCTACGAAGGAAACACCAGCAGCACATAAAGGGCGACCCTGAGGAAGTGACGGCAAAGCGCATCATTCGTGTCTGAGATTGTCATTAAACTCAGCTTCAAAAGTCTTGCTTTGCCTTGTTTTTGAATGTGTTTTACTAAATGCCACTAATAGTTGGCTTTTATGCAGTGCGTTTTCCGTAACTGGCACCTCATTAAAAAATACATTTAGCACAAGGTTTTGCTTTTAATTAATTAATTAATTTATGCCGTGAAACAACGGCAGTGCTTTTTAGACTCCGCATTTTAAGGAAGCTCAAACTCAAATATAAGTGTGCAACATACAGTTACTGGATCCTTTAAAGTGGACTAAAAGTTCATGACTAATTGTCTGCGCTCTGCTTAATCAGTAGAGGAGGTCTCGACAATGTATGTGAATAAAACTACAATTATGCCTCCACATTATGAAGAAAGGGCGGTAATGGGTAACAGCATAAGAAAACATTCAGCAATGCAGAATTGCTTTAAGTTGCTTGGACGTGTAAATTGGCAGGCACAATGTCTCTGGCTACCACAGCACAGTTGGGCTGAAGATAAACCCAGTCTATCTTTAGGTAAACAGGTGGTTCAAATGAAAATTTTTGCAAGGTAAGAATTACGTTCTCTTTATTCTTTGACCCCCCTTTTCCTTTTCCTTGTTTATTCCCATGATAAATATATCAGTCCCAGACAAAATAGTTTTGGTCTGGGACAAAGTAAAAATAAAAATCTTTGGAATGCAGTAATGAAGTCGTGCATTCTTGTATGACGGAAGAATACCAGAGCTGAAACATGGCGTCAGGGTGCTGGGCAATGGCGATCAACAGCTGGAGGAAGACTAAAAAGGCAATGTGCCAAAGCCATCTGTGGTCGACGATGCAGTCGAGTCGAATGAAAGATTGACCTTTTCACCTTGTTCAGTTCCTCTGACACCCACATCACCTGTTTCCTTGACTGCAACTTTGCTGCAATTACTCACAGTGTGTCTGTGGGAACTCTATTCGACTCAGTGTGGAAACCTAGCACTGCAGTTCAATTAGATTCTGAGTGTCGAATTAAAATCTCTGATTGGATTGGGGATTACTAACAAGTATTTGTTCAGCATACAGAATCTTGGCAGATGGGATCAAAAATATGTGTCTGCATTTCAATCATGCTATGATATTGACCAATCATGTCCTCAAAACCAGGTCACATGTTGTCACTGGTTTGGTGCTCTGGACTGGTCTTGAACTGTCTGCACTTGGCTAATTCGAAACACCATGGTAGCTCTATCCTTGTAAAATACATAACAAACTTATACTAAAACAAAATAACTGGATTCACTGTGGCTGATCGGTAAATGCTTCTGCATTCAATTAATTTCATTGTTATGCTTCACCACTTACTGGTGCAAATAGCAGCAAAACAGTAATATCAAAGACATAAATTCCATAAACAATAAATGACAGAACTACTGAAATGATACTATCAGACATTTCATTATACCCTTTTATGGCCGGCTAAAGGGATGGACCAGCACATGTACTTCTGATGATTGTAAATAACGGGGGTAAATGCCAAGGTCTTTGGAGAGAGACTAGCTACAGTACATTTTCCCCAGCATTTCTCAGTACAGTTGATCTGTTGCTAAGATGAGCAAAGTCTAATTTTTCTGTAAACAGAGTGTACCCTCAACTGTACCCCGGCATGTAATCATTAAATCTCCCCCACCCCCCCCTTCACTCAAATTTAGCTGAACACCAACCAAATGCAAAATTTAACATTCCAAGCCGTCAAGTTGCCTCAAGAGCAGCTTATCTCAAATCACATGTTAATTCATTACACAATGTGCTTATCCAGTTGTCACTCAAATTGCAGCCTTTTTTTTTTTTTTGCTGAAGCTGGACCAATAGAAACGTGCCAGAAGAAATCTTCTGTAGAGCTAGCACAAATCCTTTAAAAGCCTTTCGCAAATTCACCTCAATTAGACATCAGTGTTTTGTATTGCAGTGTCAGATTTTTATAATTTCCCCTTAAATTTAAAAAGGAGATTTCCATGAAAAGACCATAAAAAAGGTGTGTAACATCCTCCCAGCTTTGCTTTCTCAATTAAAGGTGCTGTACCAATTCTTCACCATTAAGTGAAACTAGTGTTCATGTTCGGCAGGAGGCAAAACAACCTCTCTGCAGCACGTTTTGCACTGTTCATGCCTGAGGCAATGTAACAATGATATTTTTTATTTTTTTGTAAATGGTGCTCAGGGAAGTAGCCTCTTACCATATTGCATATATATTGGATATAGGTTTGTTGCTGACAGTTACACAGCTGCAAATATGTTTTAGGCTAAATTAATACTATTAAGGCCATGCCTATGAGTCTTGCAGTGTGTGGTGATCCACATTGTCGTCAATATCCTCGTTGGTTTATCCTTCGCTTCTCGAGAGAAGTAAGTCTTTTCTTCCAAACATGCCTACATGAAACGTGTTTAGAGCACACCTGGAACGTGGGGGAGGAATACAATTAGCACACTGTAAACGAACAAGTCAACTGAAGAGGATAAAACACGGTTTCAAAGCACGATCTTGCGTAACGCACAAAACAGAACAAATAGTCAACACAGGTATCTCGTTCAACGCCAAAGCATCCGGAGATTTTCCCATACTCGAAACATCGACGAGCCTACTTTGCATGTATGTGGAAATCATACCAAACCCAAAAAACAATGAACCAACCAACGTGTGGCGTCTTTAAAAGTACAAAAACCTTTGACTATGAGAAAAGATTTGGGAATGTAGCTTATCCTCAACTGTAGTATATTAGTGCACCGCTTGTAAGTGGCATTTCCGAAAAAGTGCGGGTGTTTGCACTTGGCTATTCCAGGCGGAGGTTCGGTAAAGCTGGTGTGACACAGCTGCATTCAAATTCTAAATGGAATGTGCTGGCCACAAAGGGGGGTCTGGGGGTTATTTCTGCCATGGTAACGACCGACACACACGAGAGGTCTGTCAGGTAGGAATTAGGCTAATTAGGGTGTTTCTCTATAAATACATTATTAATAGGCTATAATCTTACTGACTGATAACGGTGTAGGTAAATACAGACTTTATAGCCGCTTAAATAATTTATAATTGACACTAAAGTGACAATTCTGACATTGCTATTGACAGGTTAACGTAATGATAACAAAATATGCATTTAAACATAGCATCATAGGTTAGCAGAGGCAAATGTAGCCCATATAGCGGGAAAAATGGAATGAACACAAGAACAACGAAGCACGGGCTAAATTTCTACACCAAGCAACAGATGACTGAATCAAGCTAGCGAAAACCAGTCAGTTCGCTAAAGTTGTTGAAGCGAAAGCTAGCCCTACTCATTTCCAAGTTGCTGATGAATAACGGTAACTTAGATGGCGCGTTTGGCTACAAAGACAAAAGCTGTCTAATCGCGTAGCGCGGACTAGCTGGAATGTCAGAGAAATCCACTCTTGTCTATTAATTCGTTACATTTACTAGCCTAATAGTAAACAATCTACAAAAGCACACACGTGCAGTCATAAATAGAATGTGTTCTAGATCGCGCAATTTTCAGCAGTTTGTAATAGGCTAATGAAATACCCCATTATTTTTCTATAATGAAAAGTCGATTTATTCCGTGAAATTTGCTAGATAGGCTATTAGCAACAAGAACGATAGCCTATGTGTTCAAGCGCAAAGCAAATGTTCAACTAGACATCCTGTTTTCCTGACGAACTGCCCAATGTAACCAACAACTGTGTGGAGCGTAGAAGAACCCGGCACACAGGCTACATTAAATTATGAGCGAAATAACTGTAATACAAAGAAAACTTTATAAACTGCGTTAGTCACCTGCGTAAATCCCCGTGAAGTGGTCGGTTAGTGGTGAATGCATCCAAGCGTCAGGTACTCCTTTGTGAGACTTGTGCAGACACACAGCGCTGGCGAAAAGGCAGGAGCTCAGTGATGTCACTGCGAGGGAGTGAACGGGAACCGTCCGCTCACTGATGTCATCCACTTGGAGTTTCATATTACAACTGGAACCTTTCGGGCTAAACTGTGGCCCATTTTGCGATATGCTATAACATCATTTTTAATTTAATAGCATTGTAATAACTCATAACGTTAGGCTGTTGTTAGTGTAGGTAGAAGGTATTGACGTTTTATTAATCCGGTGTAAATTTAATTGACGAGTAACATTTTAGGATTTTACTTTCAGGTTTATATTATCACTAGCCTATAAACGAGTAATACAATGTTTTAATTAGGCTATTATCGGCATAACCATCTTACGACAGTGTCTGTAGCCTATTTACACTTTATACTTTTGACAATCCACTTCAACCTGCTTGCTTCAAAACCACAGTGTTTGTATGCAAAATAGGACCTACAGTCGTGAACCCCTTTGCATAGGCAATTGAAGCATCATGGGCAAAACATGCTATGAAAGACGTCAGCGTGCTTCATACATCCTTGTTAAAACCTCACGGCAAAAAAAGTGTTTCTCTTTCACCCTACTCGATTAGGAAATATTAGCTTGTCTTAAGTAACGTTTTGCGAGAATGTGTTTTACTCCACTGGAAAATCTTGGAATTAGTAAAACTCTCACCTCAGTGGCAATCTTTTTCTTAATTTGCAATGTTTTATTATTTATTGAATGTTATTGCACTGTGATGCTCACATTATTACCACACTCCAGGTTGCAGTATGTTTGTTGGGAAATGTGATAGATAGTTGTTAAATGTGATAAATCATTGTGTTGGATTGAGAGATTTTAAATGTGAATTTGCAGACTTTCATTCCCTAATGTGTACAGTGTACTGGGGAGTGAGGATCTGTAACCAAAAAGCCACTGGTTTGGAGGATAAACTGGTACTTATATTTAACCATTCCTGGCCTACAGGTCGTCTTGAGAAACACGTTTTTTTTTTTTTTACAAGTTAACAATCTTTGCTATCATGTGTTCCATATTAGCAACAGTTAAATTTCAGTCTCATCTGTTTGCCGAAGGTAGGATGAGGGTCTTATTGGCTGCTGAACGTGCTAACGATAATTACATTATTTAACATTATTTAAGACCCTGCAAATTAGATATTGGATATACCTGCGAGACCATCTTATCACAATGCTTTGACATTCACAATTAACATTTTAAGTATTTTAGGCAGTATCTGTGAGGCCTTGTTTGCATTTTGTAGGCCTTGGAGTAAATCCAACTAGAAAGGGTTTCTCAATTTGTTCATTTCAAATTAAGAGAATACATTTCATAGAATGTGTCAGGTGATGCATGAAGAAGCAATATACACTTCAATAATGTATTTCCTAATTAGGACAAAAATATTAATTATAATTTATGCTGTGAAACTGTGTCTTAAACTAAGACAAAATTAAATGCAGAGTGGATAGTGTCAGCAGGATTCTTCTTAAACTTCTAAACCTTTTTTAAACTAAAAATCAGAACGCGTAGTTGTGGTGATATGGTGCATAGTGCAGTGGCCTCAGAGAAAAGAAATGGCCAATTCACATTAAAGTATTTACTCAAAACACTCACTGACCAAAAGGAGTGGGAGTCTTTCCGCTTGCAGGTGTTTGTTTCTGTTTGTTTGGATTTCGATAATATTCATGCCCGGAAAAAGTCCTCGAGGCCCAATAACATGCCCTTTTGGAACCCTTGCCTGCATTTATGCTCAGCTCATCCACACAAACATTTTTCTATTGCAATAGTAATGACTAAAGCAATGACTAATTGTGCAGCACTGTTGCAAGCACAAGTTGGATCATGTCTTAGAAGCACTGGCAGGAAACTGGCGCAGACCACTGGGTACTAGCTATACTCCAGTGAAGGGTAGATGTTTTTATCGTAAGGTATTTCGGTTAACACCACTTCTCTCTTTACTTCATTATAATGGCAGAAGTTTCTCTTCAGGGACTCCTTCTTGCTCTTTTATCTCAGGCACGAAGATTTTTCTCTTCTGCTTCTTTCTCAGTTGTTTATAGCAGACAAAATTGCCCATGGGGCCTTCCTTACTCATGTCCTCAACAGGCTGCTGCAGAGCCCAGGGTTTTTTTTGTTTTTTTCTTTCCGTGGCATCTTTTGAATCTCCACAAAAGGAATTTGTTCAAGCTCAGGCAAAAGGCGGCTAGTCTTTTTTTTTTTCCATCACATTGTTGCATTCATTCCCCGGCAGCAGAGGAGCTGGCCACGAAAAGCAGGGTAGCCGCGGGATGTGCAGCTAAAGGGAAAATAAAAACAGCAAAAATGTATGTTTTCTTCTGTGAAAGTAATATATAGACATTATACGAATGCCCTCCCCCCTCACCCAACAAAAAAAAGAGAAAATATCCTCCTCTACTCTGCCTCCCAGTCCCAGGATGTGCTCCAAGTGCTAAAAGAAATGAGAAAACAAAAAAGGACAAAATATTGCTCAGCTTATGTTTCACTCAAAGGAAGGCTGCGGTCTCATGAGAACAGAAGCGACGGTTAGACAGGCCCAAGCACAATGCAATTAAATAAAGTTTATACGAGTCCAAGAGGGATTGACTGTACTCTTGCGAGAGTTGATTTAACACTGAATATTACAATGTAGGGGCAAGAAACCCACAAACAGCAGGAATAGACACACACACACACACAGTTTCACACAACAGACTTGCATGCATGTTATGCACATAAACGACAACACTACCACGTAAATATAAATACACGTGCACACAGTTCTCTGAGCTCCCTTCATTTCACAGCATTTTCTGAATGGAAATTGAACTTACTGACACAGTACCACTGAAAGAGAGGCTGTTTTGTGCCTCAGTGCTTCTCATACAGTTCATTAGGTCTCAGTGACTGGGCATGTTGCGCAAGATGAGGGGGTAGGGGGGTTGAATTTCTCACCATTGAGGGCAGAGGGAGAGGGCGTTAGAGAGCGGATGATTTAAACCCAACGTGTCTGCAGTATTAGCACAGGGGCATTCAAATGAACAAGTCATTAAGGGTTATAGACTTGGGTGAGTAACCCACACCCCTTCTGCTCACTCCATGTCTTCAAGAGACCAGCATGCAACTAGAAAGCCACCCTTCACAATTATTCTCCATTGCTTTAAAGCAATCTTACATAATCCACTCATAGAGGTTAACATAAAACATTGATGAACACTGCCACTGCATCAGCCCCACTCTCCATTAGCGAAAGGCTTTCATTGGTATATATGTAGGAGGACTGGATTGTTCCAGTGAAGGGCCATAAAGGCTGCACGCTAGCAATGTTGCCTCACAACAAGAAGGTCCTGGGTCCTGGGTTTCCTCCCACAGTCCAAAGACATGCAGGTTAGTGTCTACAGAAGATTTACATTGATGTGGAAACTGGAAATGTTGATTAATGTGCACTGTCCCTGGTAAATATATAAAAAAATAAAAATAAATGAAGGGTGGTAAGATTATTTGTCTCTTACAATTATTATTACATGTGATTTGCTGCTGCCCCCTCCCCCTACTTGCGGGCACACGCACACATACACACACATATTAGTTTATACTTATTCTAATATACTCACTCAAACACTAAAAGTCAAACACACACCTACACTCAAAGGACCACAAGCTCTTGGGCTTTATTGTGTTTTATCCTTTTGGCAAATATTGTATAAAGATATGATGCCTCCTGGTTGAGGCTGTGTATATATTATTTATTTAAACAGTATATTTCATATATTTTTTATATTGTCAATAAAGAATTTCAATTCAATTCAACAATGTGGGATTAAGGGCCTTGCTCAAGGGCCCAACAGCTGTCCTCATCTTATCGGGGTCACATTGTTCTGGTATGTTGTAAATATTTGAGTGGTTCCAACTGGTTGTCATAGAGCACTGTGCTTCCTCTTTCCTAATGCCCCCCATGAAGCACGGTTCACCATTTTAGATGTTGGACAGTCGGTTGACCTAGTAAACCAGCATAATTCCTGGGGAACAAGATGCCTACGGCAAGCCAATGTTTCGTAGCTATTAACTCGAGCCTTGCGGAAGGATTTACCCCAGTCTCCACAGGTTTATTTTGAATCTGAAATATACACAAAAGGCCTATCTGATACAATTTCTGTGTGAGTAAGTTCAAAGGAATGACAATGAGAATTGAAACAGCCGCTTGTGCACTTATCCGGCACTTTGTTATGAATAAATAAATAAATGTAACATAAAACTTATTGTTTGGAAACAGTTCCCTGAATAGTGGCATGTTGCGCACATTCATTACTGTGTTTCATTGTGATTTTTTAAAATTAAACCCCACTGCTTGTGTTTTCTCAAGTCTTAACAAGATTATATTGTGTGAACAATTTAATTAAGCCTGGCGATTGCCTGGCACTGAGGGTTTTTGCTGCAAGTTTTGGGTTTTATGAGAGGGAGAGAGTGAGAGTGCAAAACAGCAAAAATGTGAAATAGTTCAGACCCGCACAATCCAGGGATTATCAAAAAGGGATTTGTCTCTTAACTGATGCCAGGAACACTACAAAGTGTGGGCAGAAACTCACCCATAAACCAGATACTTTTCAATAACCTTTTCAGCACTCTCACTGAAGTGGTTTGCTGCTCAGTGGGTCTATACATACAGGTGTTATCTAAACAACACAGCACAATAGCTGAGTGGACGACTCCACCAGCAATTCCACCCCTCTGTTATTACTCTCCCAAAGGGACACAATCACCACATGAACATACGTATACAACCCCTTAGAAACGGAACACTATCCAGGTTCTTCCTTTCAGCTCCTGAATTCCTCAGTTCCTCGCCCAGGTGAGCTCACTCCTTCATCTTTTGAAAAGGGACGCGTGTGTGTGTGTCTGTTTGAGATAGAGGGAGGGAGTGAGAGAGGTGTGTTAAGCCTGTTACTTGTCACTGTAGAAAAGGAACAAAAAGGCTTGCTTCACAACCAATGTAATATAAGGAGGGAATGTGTTGTGGGATTATCATTTCTAATGAATACCATACTGTATAATTTAAAATGAATATGAATTCATGTTACAGTTGATCGATAGCTACTAATTGATGGACCTTTCAAAAATAACATTGAAGTTTAAAATTTGTAACCTCAATACTTAAACATTTCATCTTAACTTCAGAAGTTAAGCAGTGCGGCTAAGGATCAGATTAAATAAATTGCTATCTTACAGGAACTACCAAATAACATGTGTAAGTAGTTTGTACAGTTGATATTTTTTCACTTTATTTTCAAAAACACTATGAAATATTGATTGTATGATACCCATATGAATAGTAGTAGGCTACTCTGAAGTGCACGGAAGTAAATAAGCCCAGGGTGTTTTTCGACTGTACACCTGCAGCATCTCCCCATGACCTGTCTCTCCACCCGCTACTTTCTGCATGCTGGGCATCCTAGTTTCCAAAAGCTTGGGGAAGAGACCTGCCTATTAAAATAAATGCATACACCATTCCCTTTGGCTAAGAACGAATCCACTCTCCAGGGCTTTCTCCCCTTTTCTGAGAACACCCTTCAGTCTTTTAATGGAAGCTTCCCTGTAACCATGGTGAGGGAATGCACCTCGCCCCCCCCCCCCCCCCCCCCACCCCTTGCAGGCTCATCAGTATTCTGTTCCCAAGGCAGGCGAGGGAAGCAGTGTTCAGTGCATAAAGAGGCCTCCAGCACCCCCAGCAGAAAGCCCAGAAAACCCAAACAACCCCAAACCTGCAGCAGTTTGCCACCATCGAAAATGATGGCTGTACTCTCTGGTCACCCCTCTCAACAGAAACTGATGCTACCCAAATCCTTGTTAAACGATGTGGTTATCATTTCATTCTGCTCAGGTTTCCGAGACCCATTTCCCTTCTTATACCCAGCTGTAAGGCATTTTGAAAACAGAAAAAGAGCTGGGAACTTCTGACAGCGTTACCCACATATATATTTTTCTGCTTCAAAGTGTGTTTTTTTGTAGAAATGTTAAAGACAAGGATGAAGTCGGTATAGGTATTGTCTGCACATCTCACAGTCAAAATGTGTCAATTTGAAACCAAGATAAAATGTATACAGTCAAAGAAAAATGTCAAACTCAGGCGGACTGAGGTAGGCGCAATTCTCTTTTAAACTAAGCTTCCAGCCAGCAGACCTTAATCTGGGCAATGGTTAAAAAGCAGGTAACTGGGATATCCTCCTGAGAAATTCTGAGAAAAGGAGTGAAATCATCTTTGAAAATGAAAAAAATAAATAAATCCCTTCACAATGAATTTCAATTTCAATAATACACTGCCCTATTACTCTGTACTCAAGTTAATATAACGCCGCTTGTCAGAATAACTACACAAAAAGGCAGCATAAAGAAAAAAGCTGATGTTAGCTGGATACATTTCTGCTTGGTAATTTAGCCTACTTGTCAAACAAATGCTATTACTAAGCCTTGATGTCTGACAAAGATATTGGAAAACATTCAAAATAAGTTATTCAAGAACATTAAGAAGAGAAATAATACATATGTTATGATGAAACCTTTCTGCATGTGGGGTTGCTGTCACAGTACAGAATGTTTTGGGATGGTGTTACTTACGACTGTGTTTTCAAGGTTGTGTTACAAAAAAAGACAAATAGTGAAACATATAACTGAAAATGTTACACAATACCGGATGGCATTTAAGATACATTTTTGCAATTGTTCAACCATACTGTTCAGCCAATTTATAATTGGTCAACCAATATATAGAAGGAGCCATTTCTGACCTGAAAATATGGCACAGTGAGTTGTAAGGTGTAGCTGTATTCGCCCAAACAAATTGAAAAATGCAATTAGCAAGCAAAGCTACTTTCCACAGTGCTGTAGCTTGAAACTTAATTATTTATAAGTATTAAAAGTGAAAATTAATTTCAACTGACTGACAGGGCTGATAAAGAAAAGCAACAACAGGATATTAAAGGCATGAGAAATAATTTCCTCAGGACATAATGTCCACAGCTAAGAAACATTTTTGTTTTCACACAAAATATTCCAAGTTTCAATAATATTTTGACAGACATGAACTGCTTGCCTTGAAGTGCCTTTATTTATTTGTTTATTTATTTGTTTGTTTGTTCAAGTTGGTGAATGTCTCAAGAGATGTAATGACCATGGAAATGAAAATATGGTCTGAATGTTGGTACAACTGCCTCACACATTCTGTTTATTTTACTGCCTCACATATTCTGTTTCTTTTATTGCCGAATTGTTCGATAAACTCTCATGCAGGTGGAATTGGCCATGAACTGACACAGAAAAACAAAATCTGTATGCAATGTAAGTCTGAGTCTCTGCTACTCTCCCTACTCTCAGCTTGACCTGATTTTTTTACTTCTACTGTACTGCTTCAGAACTGTACATTTTCTTTCAATCAAATTCAATCACTGACCATTCATTAATGACACCGTATTTAAAATAACAGTTTTATAACCAACGTGTGATACTTCATGCTGACAGAGTAATTATCTGTTTAAAAGGCCCAACCAAGTACTTTGTTTATTTGTTGTTTGTAGTCAAGGTAAGTTTAGAATGGGGGTCCTTAATCTTATCTAGAAATGGCCGGTTTTGTTGCAGGCATATGGTTCAAGCAGGCAGTAACTCACACACACAATTCAACTACTCAAGGTCCTTAGTAAGCACTAGTTGTTAATTCAGGTTGATTCAGGTGTGTAACTGCTTTGTTGGAAAACCTGCTCCCACAGTGGCCCTTTCTGGATAAGCTTTAGAAAATTCCCCTGCAGAAATTCACTTTAGGATTTTATTTTCCCAGAATAGGGTTTTATCATCAGGAACTTATAAGCTAACGTGATTGAGTTTGAGATTTACACTACATGTATTTGTATACCTTTCTCAGTACCAAGCTATAGCTGAATAGAATGATATTTTGAATATGGACCAAGTTTGAACCAACTAGTCCAAATGAAAGCCCAGATAATTCTGCTTCAAGCAGCAAAATAAATATAAATAAATAAATAAATAAACTCGTGCTTTTAAATGTGATCTCTGCTATATGGAGCTATACTCATTACGAAGCATTATGTTTCTCCAGTTATGTTTCTACAGTCTGATATATATGTTCGTCTTACTGTGGTTGTGAGAAATAGTGAACCTTTATAGGAGAAAACCCACTAGGCCCTGTGGAGACAGAGTCATTGAAATTCTGTGCACACAGAATAGCTCTCAGAAAATTTTAGATCAAAATAGAAGTCTTCAAAGTATTCTTTTCTGTCTGAGCAATCACATTCCAATGGTATCGAACCCTCCTATCAACACCCAAATTGTACCCACACATTCTTTAAGATGTTATTATGTAGCAAAGAAACAAAGTAAAAAAGAAAAAATGCTGTTTACTTCATCTTTACCATGTCACTTTAATTTCCTTTCAGCATTTTGACATTTTTTGAGTGAAATGCTCATCAAAAAATAAATGACTAGCCAGAAACAGAGGCTCCCTACATAGATATATTACATATTTTAATTGTCTTCACACTTCTTTGGGTCTCATTGACACTTGGCAAACACCGGGCTGAAATATCTGGGAATCATCAGATAGAGGAAAGAGTAATACGAAATGCAGAGCCAAGAGAAGTGAGATAAGAAGTTTGAATTAGAGTTTTGCGCAGTCGACTAGAGTACGTTAACAATCAGAGTCGATCAGCCTCTGCATTTCATTATGCATGCTAACGGAGGATTGAAATTGATCAATTATTTTCCTCTGCCACACTTAATTAATGACCAGAGATTTCACAGATGTTTACATCAGACCGAGCGGCTCGTTTAATTCTACTGCAGTGTGACAGAAGAGCAGCAATCGACCCTGCGATCAGCATTCATATTCTCTCCTCTGATTTACTTCCCTCAGCCGCTTGAGGAAAAGCAGAAGGTTTCAAGTTTAACTTCACCCAGACACTAACCTTGTTCACCGTAGGAGCTCTCTGGCCCCACACTCGGCTAATTACGAATAGCGCCGTTTCAATTTTAGCCTTGTTAGACGTATTTAGGCTGTTTCAAAGCCTGATTTCTGTTAACCCAAATGGAAAGGGCTGCTGAGTTCAGGCTTGAGGGCCGTAGATTGCTGATAGCGGCTGGAAATCACACAGCGGTGGTTAATGTGGGAAGCCACGTCAAACATACCTCAGAGAATTCCTGTGGCTTTTGGAGCTACTGTAGAACCTGCACAGCTAGACCAATGAGGGAATAGCTGGAGGTGAAGGGACGACGTGTTCTTTCCTGGCGGTTGAATGAAAGATTTTAAATTATCAAACTCCGCACACGAACAGAGCACAATTATGTTTAGGAATATACTGGGTCTGTTGCCACGGGTCGGATATGGATTGACCTGCCCCATATCCCGCTTACAACTGGCCTGAAACAGATCAGTAATATTCCTAATATTCTCCGTTCGTAAACGGGGCCGTTTTGAAAGCTTAGTGGTTACTCTCGTTCCACTCGTTGATCTGACTCCATTTAAAATATAATTTAGAAATTTGGGTTTGCAATTTACGCGGACCTCCGGAGTGATTACATTCGACTTGTACCTGCGCCACCATTACTCAATAGATGCTCCCGGGATTAGCATTACTGCTGAAATCTCAGTTCGGTGGAGAACTCAGAGGCTGAGGGTCCAATCAACACAATACATGCAAACCTGCCATGATATTTGCGAGCCCAGGTCGGCGTAGCATTGTCTGGGCTCCTTAGAGCTAATTTGGTAGGAACCGGCGTAACGCCCATGGGTTCCCTTCGCACCAGATTACAGGAGCCTTGCGTCGCCCGACCCTTTAAGGGACAGAAATTGCTGGCCTCACAACTTAGAACTATCACAGGTGTACCGCCCCGCCGATCGGTCGGTCTTTTGGCCACCATTTCCCCCTGAGTATTTCAGTTGTAATTTAGGCTGAAAAGGTACAAGATGAATTAGAGTCATGGAGATCACGCAAGTTACAAGCAAAATAGTTTATTTGCAGACAGGTAGGCAGTTAACGTAGAATATCAGTCAATTACAATTAGATAAATTGAAAATAAAAAGTATAGAGTAAAGAATCTTACCCAGCCTGCTTTCGCTACACACATATACAGAATATGCACAGTGTGGGAAATCGAGTGCGATCTTCCACTGCTACACATACATACATACATACATACCCAAGACATGTTGTGTGGGAAGTCGAATACGATCTTCCCGATACTTACATACACGCATACCTACATAAGACATGTTGTGTGGGAAGTCGAATACGATCTTCCCCGATTGGTCTGTCTCCCTTGCTTTTATGCCAAATCACACGTTTGAAACCAGGCGGCAGTGCCATAAATCAACCTGGAGGGGTGGTCAAATCTGGAATTTAGACCCCCACCGTTGGGGGTTGTTGAGTAGGGAAAATGAGATGATTACCAGGAGAGGACGTGTAGGTTTTCCCTTGAGTTATTGAAACTATGGTTGATTAAAATCCATTTGGTATGAAATGTATCTCATCTGATTCGTTGACTTTACTGGATCACATCCATACCAAACAGATTATCCTAATGTTTTGTTATGGTGCAGTTATCATGAAACTTCCCTCCTGATTATCCATTTTACATGCAATTCCTGTTACCATTACATAAGACTTAATGCAATAATACAAGGATCACATGGGCAATGTTTTCAAGGTGTTACTGGGTCTATTTACCATCTAAACAACAGTTTTGAGGTTTTCATTCAAGAGAGTAGTCCCTGGGGTAATGACAGCAGTGCCCAAAGGAGGGCACTGTGGTACTGCCCGGAGTCTTTCCCCCTGGAAGTGACCAGGTGTGGGGTCATAAGATGTTAGGCACATTCCTTTCCCGGGAGTTTTAATGGCCCACATGGCCTAATTGCCCGGGAACCGCTCATCCACCCACCATATATCTCTCCTTTATCATCTTGGTGTCACTGGTCTGGAACTCCTCAAAAGGTACTACAAACAGTATTGTCCTTTGTCCCTTTTGACACGCCCCAGAACCCCCACCTCACAAATGGCAGAGTCAACCCCCAGCTCACAGGCTCTTCACAGATGGCAGCCCCATCATATCTATGAATGCTGTAGTTGGGAGTTTTCATGATAACTGCATTATGCTGTAAATATGTCTTTGTGCCTCTCATGGTAATATACCTTTTGGATAAACCTGATTTGGGTGAATGAAAGGAAAGGAGACATCCCAGACTGTTTGGTTTCTTCTCCTTATCTCCGAAATCCAGTTCTAAACAGTGAGTCACCCATCTATAATTTACAGCCAGGCCCACCCGGCAGGGGGCTAAAACACCTGGCTTCTACAGAGCTTTTGTCCAGTTTCCCCTCGGCTCCTGAATGGTTGTGATATCAAAAATAGACTGTTACAAAAACTAGACCATTACACCAGTCGCACTGAACCAATCAGAATAACACCAAACATCACTATATTCTGACCTGGGATTATCATGAAACATCTTTATACCATCTCCAATATTCCTGTTCTGGAATGTGAGAAAATCCTTCTCTAGCTCTCCCCCACAGGCATGTGTGCCAATGGTGGGGGCTAACAATGTAGGAGGGGGGGAAGTCAGCAAGCTGACCAGCGCATGAGACCAAATGTTCCTTATGACCGGCTTACAGATTCCCCCCTATGGCCCCGAGGGACAAACAACACAGTTCCAAGGGGTCACTGTGAAAGCCGTGGCTGTACATGTAATTCCCTGCAGATGCTTGGGGTCTCAATCCCGACAGTGTTGGCACCTGCAGGGGGCTGAGCACCGAAACAGCAGGGGTAGAAGATTTGAGGGAGTGGAATGAGGCTGGTGATGACGGACTCTCAGAACACCCAGTCCCACCAGTCCCACCATATGTAGGCATCCTGGGCAGAGCCGGTAGAGGAGCTGGCCCTGGACGACCCGTTGCACCAGGTCCATTAGGTCAGTCAGAGACCACGCACACTGTCCAGAAATAGTGTCCTTCCACCACAGAGAGACGTCCACCTCCAGCGGAATTTTCCTCAGAACGCAGATTTGACCCATTACGAAGTCCTCAATCACTTCCAGTCAATCAAGTGACTCGCTGGAAAGGTCAGACCTTCATGCGTGAAGGAGCTCATCTCGCTGATGACGTACTACTGTGGGTGAGACACCTGGACGATCTCAGCATGGCCAGACAAAAACTGAATCCCAATACATTTGGCACAAAATGGGAAAATATTGTTAGACATATAATAATGACAAGATGTTTCATGACAACCAGTGCGAGTGGTGAATATGGTCTTCATGTCCCTTATAGAGATATGCACCAATACGGTGATCTAATTTAAATACCTGATTCTTCACTACTACGCAGGTTGAGCGTATGGTAGTGGAATTTAGATAGACCTGTCTTAGGTGAATCAAAGGAAAAGAAACCAAGAATCCAATATAAACAGTACAACTATTTATAGTAAACATACAAACAATACATAGACACATTAATGAGGTGGATAAAGAATATTTTATCTTTGTTCTGACACAATCCACCTATGCCAGCCTAAGGCCTCAATGAATTCCCTTACGACATGACTAGGGTTCTTGTGCAGACAAAAGTCCAGAATATCTTGCTGGCAGCAGCAAACCAACCCTTGGCATATGTTCTGCAGGCTAAGACACGCTCGATGGTATGGGTCTGATGGACAAGTGAACAGCTAATAGAATGGAGCGCCTGCGCTTCAGATCTAACAGCCGTGAATATATTTTTTGTAAACTATGAATGATATGTTTGAGACCAGTGATCATCTGGTTTACCAAACTTGATGAAATTTAGGATAATGAATTATCCTATAAGTATTTGGAAGGCACGTCTGCCTAAGAATTCAGGAACTAAATTATCGAGCTGTGCCTGTAGCCATGCATACTACTATATTGCAGTATATCGCATGCAGAACAGAATACTGGGATGGTTAAAACTAACATATACCAAACACAAGATGTATAACGCAGCTATTTGCTTTAAAATATAAACATTTATGCAGGGTGAATGTCTGCACAAATCCATACGTCCAATCAAAGAATGAATTAAAAACAATAAAAATATACACATTTATGCAGGGTGAATGGCTGCATAAATCCGTAATCAAATGAAAGAATAAATCAAAAACAATAAAAATATACATTTATGCAGGGTGAATGTCTGCATAAATCTGTAATCAAATTAAATAATTAATCAAAAACAATAAAAATATATACATTTATGCAGGGTGAATGTCTGCATAAATCTGTAATCAAATTAAAGAATTGATCAAAAACAATACATCAAAACAAAACAATTCATACACTCTCTCAAGATAAACCATTGAGAGTGCAGGTTCACTGCTCTTACAACAAGAAACACCACACATGACAAACACTTAGGGAAGGAGAGACAAGACGCACAAAGGGAGCAGTGAGAGCTGTGAGGGGGGGGCAGTGAGGAACTGAAAAGCTTGAAACTGTGGGGGGAGTAGAATGACCCATAAATCAGTCCTTGCCAGAAAATGACCCCCCTTGTTAGGTTTTATGCCCAGAGGTGTAAATAAGAGGAGGAATTGCTTCTTCTCTTTTACTCTGAAATTTGCTTAAACATTTTTCATTTGGAACACCTTCCAAAATATAAGCCAATTCAGTGTTACTGGGCTATAAAGACCTCTCCTGTTGTAAACATCTCACCGTATAGGTACAGATGCCACAGGTCACTGTAAATCAGTGAAAACTTTAAAGGGTTCATTTCATGGCATTAACTAGTTTATCTAAGGTCTAGAAAATATTCTAATATATATATTTTGTGTTAGTGGGAGAAACCACACAAACATACAATTAGATTTAGGTACACACATGCCTCAGTTAATCTAACTGGCATCCAAGTAAGTATATTAGTATTATTAACTAACAATTCTTAAAGGACATGCACAGACATGCAGTATACCGTATATAACAATATAAATTATCTGCATTCACAGTGGTGCAACTAGAGCACACAAAGTGAAGCAGAGGAAACTAATATGGTACACCAAGATGCACTATACATTTGGCCTATGCCTAAATAATTTAATTTATCCGATAGGACAAATTATATAATCAGGGATTTCATCCTGTTTTACAACAGATGTATCCCCACTAGGGCAAAGCCTATGTGACATCTATTATAGAACATTTAGTAGATTTAATTTTACATATGTCCATAACAAATATTTCACAAACTATTGCCTATGCATTTAATTATAAGTATACAACTGTTGCCAATACAGGTAGCACATGCCAGAGGACTCAGTTTCCAGCCGCTCAGAAAGACAGAAATTCTGTGAGGCGACACCCGACCCCCGTCTCAGAGGTCTAGACATAGGCACCACGTGCAGAATATTCCCCAACCTTGTAGCAGCGCATCAGAGGGGTGGAGACTTATATCTGCTGTGGCACCCAGCGGCCCTATGACGTAACATCGGGCCTAGTATACAGAGATATCGCAACCACTGATACAGGCCTCAATCACTGAGACTTAAAACTGCTGTTCCCTACGGACGGATACCCGATAGTCTCAAGTCTTGTTATAAACACCATACTTGTTATAACCACCACAATCAAAGGGCTTGAGAAGTATACCCGCCGTGGAACACAGACAACCTGGGAACCTAGAACCTAGGCTATGCCCCTGATTCAGCACCCAGTTGCAACTTATAACAATTTCTGCAATTATAATGGAGAAACTTGCCACCTTTAACGGAGCTCAAGCTTACTCCAAAATTAATATTATATATGCGCATCCTAACAGACCGCACACATATATGTATTATTATACAACTTTCAAAGCTTACCAGCTCATAAACCACTCATCTCTACATACAGATCTAAACACTTTTACCTTCTCTGTGACATGCTTGTTTGCAAACCTGTTGCTACCGGAGCCTACTTGCTCTCTAAGCTATTAGCCACCGCAACACAGCGCCGTTACAAAACATGCACAGCAACATTTCTCTCTCTTTACCTCCTCCAATAATTACGTTACATACCCTGAGAGGTAGTAACCTGCAAATATGACTGGATTTTACGGTCCCAGCCCTGTATAGGATATGTCGATTCCCTAAACAGTGTACATGCAGTAAAATAACACAACTCTCCCAAACATATGCCGATATGAAAGAAATTGTGCTACTCACCACACCAAGGACCGCAAAACCAGATGGTACCCGCGGTAACGGGTATCATGCCGGAATGCAACAACACCACCAGAAAGGACAAACTTCAGACACCTCACCCATTGTAAGCCTCGGCAGACGAATCTTACATGGATGAAGTTTGATCACATAATGAAATTAGATCACGTCGGGGTCACCACTTGTAGAACCTGCACAGCTAGACCAATGAGGGAATAGCTGGAGGTGAAGGGACGACGTGTTCTTTCCTGGCGGTTGAATGAAAGATTTTAAATTATCAAACTCCGCACACGAACAGAGCACAATTATGTTTAGGAATATACTGGGTCTGTTGCCACGGGTCGGATATGGATTGACCTGCCCCATATCCCGCTTACAACTGGCCTGAAACAGATCAGTAATATTCCTAATATTCTCCGTTCGTAAACGGGGCCGTTTTGAAAGCTTAGTGGTTACTCTCGTTCCACTCGTTGATCTGACTCCATTTAAAATATAATTTAGAAATTTGGGTTTGCAATTTACGCGGACCTCCGGAGTGATTACATTCGACTTGTACCTGCGCCACCATTACTCAATAGATGCTCCCGGGATTAGCATTACTGCTGAAATCTCAGTTCGGTGGAGAACTCAGAGGCTGAGGGTCCAATCAACACAATACATGCAAACCTGCCATGATATTTGCGAGCCCAGGTCGGCGTAGCATTGTCTGGGCTCCTTAGAGCTAATTTGGTAGGAACCGGCGTAACGCCCATGGGTTCCCTTCGCACCAGATTACAGGAGCCTTGCGTCGCCCGACCCTTTAAGGGACAGAAATTGCTGGCCTCACAACTTAGAACTATCACAGGTGTACCGCCCCGCCGATCGGTCGGTCTTTTGGCCACCATTTCCCCCTGAGTATTTCAGTTGTAATTTAGGCTGAAAAGGTACAAGATGAATTAGAGTCATGGAGATCACGCAAGTTACAAGCAAAATAGTTTATTTGCAGACAGGTAGGCAGTTAACGTAGAATATCAGTCAATTACAATTAGATAAATTGAAAATAAAAAGTATAGAGTAAAGAATCTTACCCAGCCTGCTTTCGCTACACACATATACAGAATATGCACAGTGTGGGAAATCGAGTGCGATCTTCCACTGCTACACATACATACATACATACATACCCAAGACATGTTGTGTGGGAAGTCGAATACGATCTTCCCGATACTTACATACACGCATACCTACATAAGACATGTTGTGTGGGAAGTCGAATACGATCTTCCCCGATTGGTCTGTCTCCCTTGCTTTTATGCCAAATCACACGTTTGAAACCAGGCGGCAGTGCCATAAATCAACCTGGAGGGGTGGTCAAATCTGGAATTTAGACCCCCACCGTTGGGGGTTGTTGAGTAGGGAAAATGAGATGATTACCAGGAGAGGACGTGTAGGTTTTCCCTTGAGTTATTGAAACTATGGTTGATTAAAATCCATTTGGTATGAAATGTATCTCATCTGATTCGTTGACTTTACTGGATCACATCCATACCAAACAGATTATCCTAATGTTTTGTTATGGTGCAGTTATCATGAAACTTCCCTCCTGATTATCCATTTTACATGCAATTCCTGTTACCATTACATAAGACTTAATGCAATAATACAAGGATCACATGGGCAATGTTTTCAAGGTGTTACTGGGTCTATTTACCATCTAAACAACAGTTTTGAGGTTTTCATTCAAGAGAGTAGTCCCTGGGGTAATGACAGCAGTGCCCAAAGGAGGGCACTGTGGTACTGCCCGGAGTCTTTCCCCCTGGAAGTGACCAGGTGTGGGGTCATAAGATGTTAGGCACATTCCTTTCCCGGGAGTTTTAATGGCCCACATGGCCTAATTGCCCGGGAACCGCTCATCCACCCACCATATATCTCTCCTTTATCATCTTGGTGTCACTGGTCTGGAACTCCTCAAAAGGTACTACAAACAGTATTGTCCTTTGTCCCTTTTGACACGCCCCAGAACCCCCACCTCACAAATGGCAGAGTCAACCCCCAGCTCACAGGCTCTTCACAGATGGCAGCCCCATCATATCTATGAATGCTGTAGTTGGGAGTTTTCATGATAACTGCATTATGCTGTAAATATGTCTTTGTGCCTCTCATGGTAATATACCTTTTGGATAAACCTGATTTGGGTGAATGAAAGGAAAGGAGACATCCCAGACTGTTTGGTTTCTTCTCCTTATCTCCGAAATCCAGTTCTAAACAGTGAGTCACCCATCTATAATTTACAGCCAGGCCCACCCGGCAGGGGGCTAAAACACCTGGCTTCTACAGAGCTTTTGTCCAGTTTCCCCTCGGCTCCTGAATGGTTGTGATATCAAAAATAGACTGTTACAAAAACTAGACCATTACACCAGTCGCACTGAACCAATCAGAATAACACCAAACATCACTATATTCTGACCTGGGATTATCATGAAACATCTTTATACCATCTCCAATATTCCTGTTCTGGAATGTGAGAAAATCCTTCTCTAGCTCTCCCCCACAGGCATGTGTGCCAATGGTGGGGGCTAACAATGTAGGAGGGGGGGAAGTCAGCAAGCTGACCAGCGCATGAGACCAAATGTTCCTTATGACCGGCTTACACTACTCATTCTGCTTATTTATAGAATATTTGATTGTCAAATATATTTTAGTTTCAGGGCATATTTGCATGCTTGTGCAGCACAGTTATGGGTTCGCATGAGAGATCATGCAAGGAATTTCAGGACGGTTAAGGCAAAAAAGTCAAGAAGACCTATTTTTACTTTGTTAAATGGCATTCCAGTGACCTTAAATACACATTCAAGTGCTGTACAGTTAAAAAAAATAAAGATAAGGACATAATACATGAATGTAAGTCAGAAAGAATTGTATATACTAGTTTCTGTCATTGTGATACAGCCCCTGTCTCCTTTTGCAGGCTTCTAGAGCCATCAGCTAGAAGAATGAATAGAACCGCCCATATTTTGGAAAACTGCTGATTCAGGAAATAGCTGACAGTTGTAATAACAAATCACAGGATGGTAGGCAGAGTTTCAAATTAGACAATAAATTCAAATGTTTTCCATAGCCAATAGGTAGACAAATAAATATGTCTCAGCTTAGAATGTGTTTTCCTACAATTATTTTGATTTCTATTGACAGAACTTAATATTGCATACGTCTGAAATAAAATGCTCAAAAAACTTCTGGAACGTGATCCCTTTTGGCAAAGCAGTGAGCAGCAGTCATGAGGGCAGAGGTGTGTTGTTAATGAGAGAGGTCAGAGGAGAAGGGCCAGACTGGTCAAAGCTGACAGGAAGGTGACAATAATGCTAACAGCCACACATTACAACAGTGATATGCAGAAGAGCATCTCTGAACACACAATGCGTCAAACCTCTAAGTGGATAGTCTACAGACCAATAAGGCTAAAAAATAAGTCTAATAAATACCTAAGAATTTACTCACTGAGGGTATGTATTCAGTATTTTGAAGGTAAAGTGAAAGCTTATTATCTTAGAGCTGTTTACTGATTTTGGATGATCTTGCGCACTGGATCAGGTCTCCTGAGGCTAATGACTTTTTTTGTGAATCACCATCTTCTGCACATAAAACTTACTGACAGGCACAGGCAGATCGATCTCTGAACACGGTGGAGTTGATTTGACAGAAACTGATACAGTGGGCTTGTTATATCCCTCCAAAGCTGAAATGTAGCCATTTTGAGCCCTCTTTCTTTTCCATCATTTTTACATTATTTTCGTATCAGCAACACCGGCAGGTTCAGACCGAATATAAAGTGTTTTCTGAAAACGGCTCCCTACTCCTTGCATTACCTAGCTCTCACTGTCAAATAGTACCCGGGGATTTAACAAGTGGTTTTAACAAGGATTGTCATGACAACGAGGTGCTTTCAAGGGCAGGGCCTGTCCGTTACACGTGTGTAGGTGGTTAATATTGCGTGAGGATAAGCTGTTGAACATGCTTTTCATTTTGGCAGATACTGTTTACCATACTTGCGACAAGTTCCGGAAGCATCCGAACACAGACACCGTCGGGTGAAACAATACCATACTTTTTATTTGGCTAACGTGTAGAAGTGGGTTAACAAATAGGTCTCCTCAGTAGCCAAACATGACCCCCGCATGGCTCAGGCCATGTTACCATGACACCCTGATCAGAGAGGGAAGACTGCATAAAGTGTTATCTTTGCAAGAGGTCAGCTGGACAGACTCTCCTTTGTGTTCATGGTGCTCTCAGAGTCAGACACAGTCTCTCTCTCCGGCTCTCTCTTTCTCTCTAGTCATACAACAATCTAGCAAGATTCTTATGTCATATAATATATACACAAGTCATATAATTAACACATATGGCAGCAAGTGCATATATAAGCAAATATAATCAGAATTTATGTTCGATTATAGGAAGGTTAGCATGTGGGACTCTTTCCCCAAATCGTAGTTTTAGTATTATGATGTGATATGATTTGTGATAGCCTAAATAGCCCTTCAACCCCAACTTTTGTATAAGTTTAAATGCCAAAACACTGTACTTTCGCTGTATTAAATGTATTAATTGTACAACACATATCACTACTAAAACATACTTTAAATCTGCTGCTACAAATCCTCTATATGATTCATAGGTTGTTTATATATGCACCATTTTCCATTTTGGATTTAATGTATGCTTTCTAATATGAAAGAGGCCATGAACACAAAATGAATAACATAAGTCATGACTTGAAAAACATCTCACTAGATTCTCTCTCTCTCTCTCTCTCTCTCTCTCTCTCTCTCTCTCTCTCTCTCTCTCTCTCTCACACACACATACACACACTCCAAAGAAAACAGTGATTGCTATTTGTTGGCAATGTTACATCTAATCTTTATTTACGCATACACCTTTTGACTTTGAGACAGTGTGCTTGTAATACTTTTCTATCTGCTGCATTTTGTTATTCACTGACAGGAATGCCATTGTTGCTGATATAAGCATTCCTTGTTCCTGTTCTGGAGGTGGGGGTAATTTGGGTCTTTCTAAATCAATGCCAGTATGTTCCCTATATCCCTCTCTGCCAGGCAAGCCGGCAGACTTATGCTGGAACACAGCACTGGAGCAATTAATTCGCTGACGAGGCCCTCCAGGGTCAATAGTGTATGACAACACTGCCAGTTTCTTTGTGTTTCCCATGGACACAGTCAGCCCGCAAATTAAGCACGCAAACACGCAAACGAACCAAGTAACTCAGGTAAGCCACCTCGCTAAATATTAGGGGAAAGAAGCACAAATATTGTGTAATGGGTCGGGTAGGTTGGGGAGTTGAGTGGCTATACCATTCCAGCACTTAAATGGGCCCCACAGTCTGGTTTAAATTCTTCACCGTGCCAGTACTTACTGTGATCATCAGCCCCACAGGGATTCATCAGTACCCCAGGATGGGAGGGTTTCAGTCAGCTGATATGACAGTGAGTCATCATGTCCCAGCAACCCCCGCTGGCCAAGCAGCCATCCGCAAATCCTCCTGTTGATCTGCATATGAAGTGTCCTCTTTCAACTCCTTTCATTTCAGCTCGCAAATAAGAAGCAGTGGCTGATATCAAGTGCTTCAGAGGAGAGTGCATGCTTCTCTGTATTATCAATAGTGCACATACACTCAGCGAGCACTTTATTTGGTATTTATTAGATTTATTTTTTAGGCTGTTGTGTGTGAAAATCCTCAAACCGCAGTGTCTGGCACCAACAATCATTCCACAGTCAAAGTTACTGAGATCACATTTTTTCCTGATTCTGATGGTTGATGCGAATATTAACTGAAACTCCTGACCCATATCTGCATAATTGCATGTATTGCACTGCTGCCGCACAATTGGCTGATTAAATAATTGCATGAATAAGTAGGTGTTCCTAATAAAGTGCTCAGTGAGGGTAGATGCACTTATCCAGAATTACTCATTCTCTCCAGCTCTCATTCTTTACATACAATAAATTTATACAGCTCTATTTTTATTTACTGAAACAATTCAAATGGATTGAAGTTAATTTATACTTTATTGAACCCCATGGAGTAATTTGTCCTCTGCATTTAAAGTGTCAATCTGTGTATCTTTCATATAAAAAAACATAGTTGATGCCTTCCCTAGAAGGTGTCTATGTAGCAATATCGATTCAATGTGTTCTTAAACTGCTCCTCTGTATGGTGGTTTCCACTGATAGTGTTGGGTGTGACATCCTGCCATGTATTCAAATATGATGATGCATGCACTGGAACTTGCTTGCTGAATGCAAAAGTGCCTAAAATCCAAAAGGTATCGTTAAAATGAGGTTTGACAATATTACTCTGCCAGCCAACATTATTGGTTGTCTCTCGGCAGTCCTCTTTCCCCAAAATATGCTACAGCTTGATTATCTCCGAAGAAAAATAAGCACTCCGCTCCTAGTCATAGCTTTGAATGGAAATTTGGTATTCGAACTGTGAAAACAAACTTGTGAGACTGCCAGTCACCACAGTGGACAGACACTGTGAAATGCCCAGGGACCAACTCCAGGTCTGAGGCCTGTGCCTTGGCCAAGGGCAATGGCAGGAGTATCCTGCTTAGGGCAACCTGTAGCCTAGTGGTTATGGTACATGACTGGGCTCCTACAACCTATAACCTTTTGCAAGACCAATTCCGTAACCATTATGCTACTGCTGCCATTTGTAACAATTGGTCCTCAGAGAACCATTCAGTGTATCCTTTTGTTGTTATTGCTTCCCACTTCCTGTATTTGTTGTGCATCTCAGCTGAATATCTAGCCTGTCCAATCCATGTGTATGTCCATCCTAGTAATGCTGTCAGTTGTGATTGTGATTAATAACAGCTATCAACTGAGATTGTAATTCATTAGTTCAGCTGGGTTTCTGGTCTTACCAAAACATGATTCATTTTGTCCACATTGGAAGCTGATTGGTGGAATTAATCTCTGAGATGTGGCAGTTGATTGCACTGACAATCAACTAACAACTAGCAACAGGAAAACCTTTAGAGATTTTAGAGAGACACAGATATTAATGCTTTTGTATCTTTTAAATTTCAGTTTTAGCTTCAATCAGATAGCACATAAAAGGCAATTGAAAATTATTATTAACCCAACAAATAAATATATGATATACGCTCACCGAGCACTTTATTAGGAACATTGTACTTTTTACTTTACATTTACATTTTTATTATTTCTGCGATTATCAATTATCTAATCAGCCAATTGTGTGACAGCAGTGCAAGGCATGCAATCATGTAGATACAGGTCAGTGAATGTTCACATCAACCATCAGAATGGGGAAAAATGTGATCTAAGTGACTTTGACCGGGGAATGATTGTTGGTGGCAGACAGGGGGGGTTTGAATATCTTGGAAACTGCTGATTTCCTGGGATTTTCATGCACACTAGTTTCTAGAGTTTTCAAGGAAAAAAACTCAATCCAGTGAGCAGCAGTTCTGCAGACAGAAACAACTTGTTAATGAGAGATGTCAGAGGAGAATGGCCAGACTTGCCAAAGCTGACAGGAAGGTGACAGGAAGGTGACAGTAACGCAAATAATCACACATTACAACAGTGGTAAGAGCATCTCTGAACACACAACGCATCATAACTCCAGATGGATAGGCTACAGCAGTCTAAAAAATAAGTCTAATAAATTCCTAATAAAGTGCTCGGTGAGTGTAGGTACATGCAATAATTTAACAGGTTAGCATACACACTTTGTAACCCCTTAAATGCACTTTAGCAGGGAACACTTTCAATGGATGAATGCCCAAGGATACAAAATAAGTTTCCAGAAAAGGTTTCCAATTGACATGTGTCTACATGTTTTGAATTTCCCTTTCCTTATTTTTTGGAATAAGACCACATTTTATCCTACAATAAATTATCCCTCAATTTGCTGCAAAAAAAAAAAAAACTTACCACAGTTGCCGCAATAAGTGAGCCAATCAAGAGTTTAATTTAGACAATTTGAAGAAACAAACAAAAACAAGCTGCACTCTAATGATTAAAGCCACGGTCGAGTGAGATTAGTAGAGTTTTTTTTTTCCTCATTCTATAATCAAGCTCCTTTAAAGAGATGTAAATTTCCTTAGCTGTGGCGCAAATCCTGTTCAAGTGATTTTACTGCAGCTGCGGAATTGGCAGAGGCACGAGCAGCTACTAGATCACCCCACAACGCTTCTCCGTCCTACGCTGTTCATTTACTCCCCTTTTTCACTTTGTTGTAATTTACAAGACCGTAATTCTTTTACCTCCAGTATTACCACCATCGACTACTGGGAACTGGGAATGCGATCATTCAATCTAAGCTTGGCTTGGGGAGAGGAATTCAGTACAAGCCCAGACTTGCCCCTTAGCTGTGATCAGATCCTGCCCACCCCTCTGCCACCTACAAATTGGGTTTGCTGCAGTAGATGTTAGTGTACTTCAGGGCTCTGCTGTACCCAGAGCGGCAATACAGCAGACTGCCTGTCCCTGAAGTGACCTGAAGGCTAAGCAGCTTTACCTTGTTTTTGTTTTTGCCTCTTGGCAAAATGCGTGTAGTGATAGGGACAGCTCGGTGCGGAGAGAGAGTGGGGGCTGCTCAATCTGGTCAATGGGATTTAGTCCTTCCTCTGTGTCTGTGTCTGTGCCTGTGTCAGTGTTTTGCATGTCAATGTGTTTGCGCCAAGGTGTGTGTGTGTGCGTGTGCGTGCATGTGAGTGAGTGTGCAAGGATTAATGTAGTGATTGTGTCCCCTCTTTTCCTCCATATATGAGCAAGTAAGGCATTGGTCGGGGGTGCCATGTTGCTAGGCGACACAAAGATTGACGAAGGCTGGGGGGCAGAGGTAGGGGTGGGGGGTCATTTATAAACCCATTATCCCGCGCTGCTGCCGGGACCAGAGTCTGTTGGAAAAGCAATTTGGTGTCGGGAACGGAGGGCCAAAAGCCAACGGAGAAAGGCCGAGTTAAAAATGGCTGGGTGTTATGTTTTGAGATGACTTGTGGTCTGATGCTATTTCTCATCTGGGTCTGCCCTCTCTGATTTGAGCACAAGTGCCACGCTGTTTTCTCCAGGCCGCAGATGACAGTGCTTAATATCTCGACATTAGCAAGAGCTTGGCTCAGCCAAAGGCGCCTGCACTATAATGTATTGGCACACACTGCCAAACAAAAACAAAAAACTCCACTACAGATGCATCATTTTTTAATTTATGCACCTGTGGAGGAGTTTTTTGTTTTTGTTTTTTGCAGTTTTTTATTTTTCTAAAATATCTTTATAGTTTATAGTGTTTATAGCGAATACATTATCCTGGTCAATCAGTTTCCCATCTTAGTAATGACTAAGTTCAACATACAATAATTTTGAACTTCTAACAGTCAAGAGAGGAATACCAGCAACAAACGCCATTAAACCACAACACTGTTTATCCCTCCCCCTTCTCTGTAAATGTGCTGAAGTTGAAACGCTGTGGCAATTAGAACCCATTTTCAACCAATGAGCTTGAATTATTGAACAGTTATACAATGTTTTGGTACAGAGTGTCGGGCCATCAACTGTATATTTTTAAACCTGAATTTAAGGACTATAAACACAGGCAGAGGGTCAGTCAACATGTCAGTGAGCCTATTTCAATGATAGGAAGGGATTTACAGTGGTCTTGTAACAATGTTTTCACACAAAAATCTTACCTATTGTACCTTACATTTGGTTATAATCAGTGGCAATAGTGATGGCAGCAAGGGGTAGTTGTTAGAGACATTGGGCTGTAGTTATTTGGGGCATTGGCCTGTAGTTGTTTTTGCTTTAAATATTTTAGCAAATAGTTGCTAGGGACATTGGCATGTAAAGCTAAGGTTACAGGTTAGATTCCTAGATAGGGCACAACTGTTTTAATCTCGAACAAGGTACTTATCTTCTAAATAAATAATGTACTTCATAAATGGAAAGTACTGTACCTAAAAATTGAGGATACTGCATTAAGAAAAAAAAAATCATTTTTTGTGGATCTAGTAACCACTCTCTGCCATACATTTTTAATATTTTAAAAACATTGTTTAAAATTCAACTGCAGTTCCAGTTTGGAAGTCAAACTGACATTGTTAATGGCACATAAAAGCAATATCCCCTTATCACCTAAATCTCACAGTCCATGGGCCCCATCCTCAAATCAATATCTTATGTTGCAGATGTAGATTAGGGAAATTTGTCAGACACTTGACCTAGTGGGGAAAGGATTCCAGCCTGCTTATATGTGGGTCATGCTGTGTGTGACCGCAAAACAGATTACACCAGGAAGAGGAAATGGGATTAGGGTCGGGTGACATATACAAAATCTCCCCTGATCACTCCTTAATCAACTGTGTGTAGCTTGGGGTAAATCCACAAATCCTGGAATACGTTGCACCCGCTTAAAAACAAAAACACACACACACACACACACACATACATACACATACACATACACGAATAACACATCACCCCCATGGCTGTGTTTAACCAAAAACAAAACAAAACAAAAATAAATAAAACACAGCAAAACACTCCCATAGCACCCACTTGGAAGGCACAGTGATAGAACATCGGGTGTCATGGGAGAATAAGTGATATGACCCAAATCACGTTCAACTGTTTTGCTTCAACAGTGTTGCATATGCTAAAAACAAGACACACAGTATGAGTCATGTGACTCTCCTACCACTTAGTCCTATGTCAAGAAGAGGCCAGCTAGGGGATAACCCCAGAATAATCCCCTCTCTACTTTAGTGTTGTTTTACTTGAGGTAGCCGGCTGCTGGAATATTCTGCTAAAACTGAACTATACCCCCCACCCCCTTGATGTAGCATGCTGGAATAGTCCACAAAAACTGAAATATACGCACCCCCCACATCCATTTCTGTGTCCGTCACTCCCTCAAATGAATTCCAGTGCAAAGCTGTTTTTCAGACGGGTTTCTCTGCTGGTTGTCCATGACCTCATACCCAATCCTAACCAGTGGAGACTGACAGATGGTCCATTTTTCATGCCAGCACATCGTCTCATGACCCTGGGTAATCATGTGACCTCTGTGCAAGACAGTCTTCTCTGGTTCATTGGGATTACGTACAGCCACACTTTTGTGGTGTTTTTATTGGTGCTGGTGATTCTATAGCATAAGTGTTTTACTTATGCTATGTAATTGGAGACATTTACATTGCTCATGATAGCTTCAGTTTGAATATAATAAAAGATAAGGGAGCATTTGGCCAATTCCTATTTTTATAGCAAATTTTAGCAATATGATTTGCCCCAAAACAAAACCATTGCTGTGTTAGTGGTAATATAATGGGTATATATCTCCATCTAGTGGGGAATATCAAAATTGAAAACGGATTGGGTAATTGTTCCCAGTCACAGTTATCATTCAATATTTTATATTATTTAAGAACTGTACAGGCATAGTAATATACAATTTGTTTTCCATTACAATGTATTAAATATTGTATTAAATGAATGAATAAGACAAAGAAAATCTTAAATCGGGAAACAAATGTAAAACAATAATCTCACAAAAAATTACCTTTACCCACATGAAATTAGATAAAATAATTGATTTCTTTAAAAAATATATATGAAATAGAATCTAGCTCAAATCTCAAGTGAGTTTTGTCATCAAAGTATTTTGTTATAAACACATCTAGATCTGGAATATACCTATTGCAATTACAAAGAAGTACTTACAATACTTCAAATGCCTTCTATCCAAAATAGTCTTCATTAACGTTGCCATATTCACAAAAATCTCCTCCAAACGTCCTCTACCACACACGCCATCACGCACGGATGCACACACACGCACACACTCCTGAGATCATGATCATCTGCAGTGTGTTAGGCATTCTGTAATGAAGTTATTCATCTGGATATTTCTTTCTGGCTTTTACAGCATTCATCACTTAGATAGATTTCAGGATCCTTAACGACGAGGAAAATATTATCAAATACATTAACCGTAGTCAACATCTCTGTAAATACAGGTCAAAATTGAATTATTGGTCTTTTTCCAGTACCATTCTCCATCAAATAAACATTCCTCCATTTCGAATACCACTTAAAGGGCATCTCCACAGTAAAATAAAGAAATGCAAAGCCTTCTAAATGAAAAATATCAATCGTTTGGTAAATATTGCATATTTCTTTTGTTATTTTCATTGAAAATTCGAAACACAAGCTGAAGCCTAAATCATGGCAGAGTTGTGTCGGTAGTATCGTTAGAGTCTCTCATCTCTCTTTGTGAGAGGCTGTTGACTGTCCCCTCTGCCCTGTGTTCAGTTCCTAATCAATGTTGAATTGGATTTAAGTCTTTAGATTGAACTGATTGCTTGCCTTCGTATCAAGCACTAGGTGTGTCTATGTAGTATCATGCATTATTATCATGTTACTTATGATACATTACTATGAAGAGAGGAAAGGCACCTGATCCCATGGTATACACACACACAAAACATTTATTAAAAAATAAAAAAAATAGATTAGATTTACAGAAAGACTGACACACCACTTGCACACCAGTGCAATGCTGGTATATTGCTGGAAAAATATAAACAAGGGAACATCTTTTAGAAACGTTTCATTTTAATGTTACACAAAGGTACATTTTCTATTATGAAATTAATTTTTTTCTGTAGCTGTTGTGCGTTTCTTTTTGCAAGCACAAGCCCATATGCATTTCATAATGCATTGTCATTTGTCATTTTGCCATTTGTAAGGCATAATTACTTTAATGTGGTATAAAACAGCACAATGAAAGGGATAAAATTACTTTAGCAATAAATATAAGATGACGTAGGACTTCAAAAGCATGTGTGCTGCAGCAGTGGAGAGAACAGTCAACAACACGATCACGCCATTAGGGCGATACGCATCAAACAGTTAAGTATCTTTTTAATCTTGGTGCCTGGCAACAGTAAAGGTTGCTACTCAGCGGTGGGGTCAGACCAGTCTTCTGTGAAGTGCTTGGAAGACAGCCGACTGTTTTAAGCCAAAGTTTCTGTTCACCTCAGAGCACCATCCCATGATTCTGAGTCTTTTTAAAACTTCGCTAAAAACATCTAAATCTATAAACTGACCCAACTATCGAGCTTTTTTTGCACCTTACTGCTACATAGGATGTCTTCAAGTTCGAGAAAAATGTTTCTGAGAAAGGAATCCAATCATTCAGTTTTCAATGCCTGAAGCAGCTGTCCTCACATACTCCTTGTTAAATGCATTGGCAGACAATCGTTCAAATGTGTAGACCACAATACAAATGAACAGCCAGAGGGATAAAAACCATATCTAGTCCAAAAAGGACACTCCAGAGTGGCAAAGCTGTAATCTTAATGAAGCCCCCCTAAGTGTAGCCTAAGCCATTCTTTAAGCATTGTGTACTTTTAACACTCATTCCAATCTCCAACATTGCCCAGAAATCGGATGGTTCCAGTCGGCTGGGATAACAGTGATAGATCTTAGGACAGTCAAAATATATTTTGCAGAATTTTATTTTTGTTCAATACTTGGTTAATCAATAAATTAAATAACTTTCTATGGTCTCATATAATTATCATCATCAGCTGATTGGTAGTTGGGCAGGTGGAGGGCTGCAGGTGGCTTCATCCTGTGGGGGAAAACCGGTTTAAACTGGCCCAGAATGCATGGAGGACTGCAGAGAAAACATCAGCACTGAGAGGTGCGAATGGCTTTTGTGCTACTTCTGGGCACTGCGAGATGTGTTGTGTAAACAACCATTGACTCTCTTTCCCATGAAATTCATGTAATGGCATCGTGGTGACATGGTGACATCATAAGAGCACAGTGTTGCAACCTGGTTCAAGCTTGTAACAACCACGGGCAGACCATTAATGACAAATAAGTTGATTTAAACTAAAGTGAGGCAACAACAGTAGAATACATAACCATGGGATGTGAGAGTATTAAAATCAGTTGTTTAATGCCATGTTGAATTAGTGTAAACTGTATGTAGCAAACATATTGGTTGGTAAGTCAGACAGGAGAGAAGGGAGGGAGTCCGGGCGTGGCAAACAGAGCAACCATTTTATGAAACAGCCTCACCCACAGGTGTAGCTCATTAAGTTGAGGATCCATTACATTACATTACATTAATGGCATTTGGCAGACGCTCTTATCCAGAGCGACGTACAACAAAGTGCAAAGTGCATACCCATAACCAAGGATCCACCCTTCTGATTCCCAATTACCTGCACAAACAAACAAGCAATGGGAAACACAATCACAATAGTACAACTGGCCCTTTTTGCTAAGTTTCAGCATCAATAAAGTCTGCAAAAAATGAAAGCGCACTGCAGTACAAATAAGACCAAGAACAGTCTGACCTTAAAAAGAAAGGACAGCAGTACTCAGTACCCTTTGAGTTCTGCTGAGGAATGCCATTGGTACAAAGTCATTAAAAAAAAGTTTGTCCGCATGTGCCAGCTCTCTCAGAACACTGCGCACCAAACAAAAGTGCGGCTTCTGATTGGCCGGAAGCGTCAGCCACCTATTGGGCCGGGGGGGGGGCAAGCCCCTTGTAGTGGCTTTCCAGAGGATGAGTCAGCTCTTTGGCATACCTTTCTGGCCCCGCGGGTAGCAGCCACGGGTAGCCATGCCACCGGGCAAGAGTGCGTCGCCACGGAAACAGCCAAACAGAGTACACCGGACACCAGCATGATCTCACAGCCTGGTGTTTTGCCAACAAACGGAAAACGAATTTGGGGGAACAACACGGGCAGTACTCTGTGGCGTAGATTCATTCAAATGTACCGAATAAGTCTCAGCGCTTGCTCAATTAAGTAACAGGGCTTATAGTTGCTAATCACCAAGAAAAAAAATCTCAAAGCATTATTACGCGGATTAGACTGTGTTAATGTTTGTAATGGTGCGGTGCTGTGGATACATTATCTGCCCTGAGGCACAAAGAGGATGAAGCAAGTCTGTGCTTAAATATGAAGTTGGAGAGAAGCAAGATGTGCCATGATTTTATATGAGGAAACCACACCTTCAAGCAGAACGTTACGGCGAAGGTGTGACCATGTGACCATGCGCTGACCAATCGCTGAGTCTTTTGGATTAAATGAGTGGTTGCATTCAGGCCTCTGTTTCCTGGTCTTAGTTTCTCCAATGCTGATCTGCCAAACCTATACTAACACACTCAAATTTGATCTCTAATGTAACTTTACAGAATAGAACTAACAAGTTACAGATAAAGGCTGTTTTTCGAGGCTCGTTTGAGTTTTATTTATTAAAAGCAAGTGGAATTGCATTGATAACTACTGATTTAAGTTCTTTTCCACCCATTGAGACCAAGTGTAAAAAAACATAACATAATACATAGCCACAAAGGGCCTCTTTACAATGTTTTAAATACATTTCTGCCTTTGTAACAGGCACATTTACAATAACAAGGTTTTATTTTTTTGCATCTTCAAAGCAGAACCAGTATGTTTTATTTAACGCAGACTGCAATGGGGTTATTAACATCTCCAGTTGCATTTACATTAGAGGCATTCTGTATCTAGAGCAATAAACAGAGCGTGTATTCCCTGCACGTACAATCAGTCTATAAAGGTCAAGTATCTTGCTCAAGGGCACAACAACAGCAGCTCACCTGGGTCTTGCACTTACGACCTTAGAGTTGCAAGCTGAGTATCCCAGCCTCTATGCTACTCTGCCGCCCTATTGAGCTGCCTATGGATTAACAGAAGAGCTCATGGCTGTGCACGTGGGGAGAATACTACTCCCTGGTACAACAGGTCATCTGGTACAACTGGTCATCACGCCATCTCCTAAGAAGTCCTCAATGGAGCCTTTGGATTGGCTGTCTAGCTGCTTAGCTCTCTGTTTCTTGGCAACTGGGACTTCCTACCATCCTCTCATCATGTACTGTATATTCACAATACAAGGCAGCCAGACACATGACTCATTTAAAACAAAAGTCTCTCTCTACTGTATTCCAGTGACAGGATTACACAGTCACTGCAGCAAGCAAAATTGCAAACAAGTGAAGAGTTGAAATCTTCTGAACACTGTGGGATGAAGAGGACTGAGAGAGAGCCATTCTAATACATTCACCACACTTGTAGTTCTGTAGCTGGCTGCCAGTTGTCATACTTTTGCTCAGCTGAAAGAAATTCACAACGTACAAAACACAACATTTATAATAATGTTATTGTTTCATACACCCATTTAAATCCCGGCTGTGCGGGACTGACCTGGACCGCGTCTCTCAGAGTGCGCAGATTCCGCACATAGCAATGGAGTGAGATAGGAAGGACAAGAGAAACAGCGATAGAGAGAGAGATGAAAAGTATGGATTATGGACAGGCAAGCGGGTGGCAAGGCCCTCTGGCCAAGCTGACTGTCGCACACTGGAAGCAGTGTTTGGAGACAACAACAGTTTCTTTTGTCCCTCGCATGTGAAATCTATTTCTGAAAGAGACAAAGATTTATTTCTTGTGTGATAAAAGAGCACTTTGACAAAGGTCGCTATCTGACCTGCCTGCAAAACAGATGCGGGAGAGGAGAAACAGCAGGAGAAGGAATGACAGCCCTGCTTGACAGCAATCACTGTTATTCTACGGTTTAAAAGCACATACACCAGCAGTTTGTTGAGAAGATAGGACAGGCATTAGATAGACCATTTAATGGATAAATGTACTTATTTACTTGTTGATGGACTAATGTCTGACTAAAGACTTATGTAGCAGTTCAGTTTCAAATAGCCTACCCTGCTGAAAAACTCGGCCTATGTTTTGAAACAGCTGGTAATTTCAAGATAGTCATAGCTGGATTTTACACCAGGGTACATTTGACCTCAATCCATAACAAGCTCTGAGAAGCATTAAACCATAAAAATATTATCCAAAGCCAAAATACCGCAAACTAAATACGAGTACAAAGGATGCTAGAGTGCTACATCGTGGTGCTGGGTGGGGAAGTGAGATGCGGCCTAAAGCTGTCATCACACAGTCTCCAACAAACGACAAAGATAGACCAGATGTCATTCATTTCCCATGGGAGTCATGAACAAGTTTGCGAGGGATTCTGACCCAATATGATGCAGAGATTTTGTGTCTGACTAAGGGTTTGGGTGCAATGGATTTTTTAAATTTCCAACTTCTCCACTGCAAAGTAACCCGACTGAACTACCGGAAGTCAAGCACTACAATGGAGAAACGGTTCCTGAATAAACTGTATCATTAGCCAAATAGCATGTAGGTTACCCCACTCTTATTTTTAACCCACATTGCAATGCACGCTATAGGTAGCAAAACAGAACATTATTATTTTTGCTTTCCCTCCAAATTCCCTCCAAAATTTTCCTTGTCATATCTATCTAAAGAGGGCAGCACGGATGGTGCAGTGGGTAGCACTGCCGCCTCAAAGCAAGGAATTCCTGGGTTTGAATCCCGGTCGGCCAGGGCCTCTGTGTGGAGTTTCTCCCTGCGTTTGCATGGGTTTCCTTCGGGTAGTCTAGTTTCCTCCCACAGTCCAAAGACATGCAGGTTAGGCTGATTGGAGAGTCTGAATTGCCTGTGGGTATGAGTGTGTGAGTGAATGGTGTGTGTGCCCTGCGATGGACTGGCATCCTGTCCAGGGTGTATTCCTGCCTTTCGCCCAATGTATGCTGGGATAGGCTCCAGCGCCCCTGCGATCCTGTTCATGATAAGCGGGTTAAGATAATGGATGGATGGATGGATATCTATCTAAAGATAGCTAGCTTAGTTGTCATTGTGTATAACATGCAAATAAATTAACCCCTTTTCTTTTACAGGTGTAAATAGATAGTGAAGTATCTCTGACACTCAAACCAGCTCAAGTTAGATTTTGAAACAGCTGGTAGCTGGTTGGTCAGTTCCGACCAGCTTCTAACTTGACATTGTTTGACCAGCTCAAGCTATGTATTCAAACACAGCTCAGCTACCAGCACTAGCTGGTTGACCAGCTCATACCCAGCTAGACCAGTGTATGAGCAGCTTGACCAGCTCAATTTTCAAGCTGGTCAAGCTGGCATAGCTGGATTTTAAAGGCAGGGATTCATTTCAGAGAGAACTTTCTAGAAGGCCCACACACACTACAAAGTAATTGCTCCTTGAATCTAGTGGCCATTAATATGTTTTCCTTGTTTGTCCTCCTTCCATTTACCATGAAAGGAGACAACAGTGTTTTAACCATATAGTTAACTACATTTAACACTTCTTGAGGCATTACTTACTCTTGAAAAGATACATACTGATTTCAAGTCCCACAGCTGTATTGACTTGCTTGTCGACCCACTGCAGAGCACCACATTTGCTCCACGGTTGGCATCTGAGGCTGCATTTGTCTCTATTTAGCAGTCCAGTCAGGGTCCTGGCACATGTCTGGCCAAGTCTGCCAGTGAAAAGGATTTAGTCATTAACATGCAGTGCCATCCGTTTCCTTTGAAGCAGGCCGTTGTGGTTGAAAACACAGCACAACCGATCTTTTGTGCAAATCGCGGTGACCAGAAGCTCTGAGACAATTGACGGTAGAATTAGAGTAAAAATCATCAATGCAATATTGTGTGAAATGGATTACAAATAAAAATAGTCAATGTATAATGTTTTTTATTATTAGAGTGGCAAAAGGATTTCACTGTCAGTAAGACATTGTTCAAATTTGTAATTAGATTACATGGTATATGACTAATGCAAATTAGAAATATAATAGTTTAATGGTTTAATAGTCATTACTAGCCAACAAAGTGTTTAATCAGTAAACCAGATAGGTTATTCTAACTTCATATGCAACAGCAGTCATGTATACGATCACCAGTCCCATGTTTCTCCTTTAATTGCTAAATCAATCATATGCATTGATAACCTCAATACCACACTGTAACACTGTGATGTGATGGTCTGTCAATGAATGAAACTATTATTTACAAATACTGTACCCATATGCAAAGAATGAGCCAATTAACAGAAAACACACACACACACACACACACACTGTATAGAAGGGATCCAAATCAGAGGTTACCTGGAAGAGTTTTACAAGAGGAGGTGTGCTGTCTCAGTGACTGACCGCTCTATTGGTCAGTGAGGGTGATTGATAGGGATGGTGCCCAGAAGCCGTCCCCTCCCCGAACACCCAGTGTATAAAAGCCACCTCTTTTTCTCGTTGACATTACATGCTTTGTCCCACAAAATAACTTTGTCCACTCTCCTCAACTGCAGCACCACTGCGGTAAGTCCTTCTTTTTCATTCATTTTACTGCCTGAAAATACTTTCAACAATACTTTCGGTAGTTTGCAGTTTCATGATAGTCACAATTTTGGAAGAATGTCCAGTAATAAATATTAAATTCATTGTTATTATTTTCCCCATTCACAAATACCAATACATTATACACATGGGCTGACTAACTCTGAATGTACATAGTATACAGTTCTTAGCTGTTGGTGTGAAAAAGCTGGAGACACATCACCTTTACCTGTCCTTCCTCTCTTTTATATTAATATATGCTAATTACAAAAGTAGAATTTGCATATAACCTGGTATCTGTCCTGAAACTGTTTCTGAGAGCCTCACCCTGAGTAAAATTAGCCAGTTTTAGCAATGATTGTCTTTTGTTTTGTTTTGCTCATCATGCTCCTTCTTGTTAACCAGTATACTGAATGTCAAATCTTCTCTGGTTCCACTACAATAAAGTATGTACTTATGATATGTATTGTTTTTATGGGCCATGCTCTGGAACACTGGAATGCTAGTGTAAATGTTGGAGCAGTGAAATCACTCATTTTGTTGGGCATGAATTGAATACTTTTGTCTCTACCCAGTTTGATAATTATGTGGTCTGCAATAAAGGCATTAGTGACAACATGGTCAGCACAATGGGTGTGGGTGGTGCTGGGGCTCTCAATAAAAACATTTGCTGCTGCGCAAGTGAAATCACACAACACATTTTATGGATATTGAGTGAGAAAGAGAGATTGTCACTCTTGTAAAATTGTTTGACATATGTATTTGTTAAAAAATACAACATAGGTTTTTAATGAAAGTTTAAAAACTAAATTAAAACTTAAAAATAGTTTTTTTTTATATTTACTTTCACTTCAGTTCGGATAATCTTATTTTAAAACAGGCACCAGTAATATAAGAAAGTATTCTCTCTTGTTAAAGCTGCTTTCAAAATGTATGTCTCACTTTCAATGACCTGCTGTCTTTGGTTTCATTTTATAAGTGTTTATAAGTGTTTACAAGTTACTTTCACTCTTGTAAAGTATTCATGGGTATGTTTAATCATCACAAAAGCATAACATTGGGTTTACATAGAGGGTTAAATAAACAAATAGTTAAAGTGTAGAAAATACTGTAAATGTATGTATATCTATATGTTTATATATCCTGACAAGCTCATGCATCATGTAGTCTACGAAAAACTTTTCTTAATACAAATTATAATAAAAAGGTACAAATACTATATACAAAAAAAAATAAAGACTAAAAGAAATGCTCTTGCTAAATGATGGGCCTATATTTAATACATCACTCTCTACCCTTACATTTGAAATCAAACTAGATCTTTATGAAGCGCAGATTACTTTGAAACACTTTCATATTTGTGTTCCAGACCACAAAATGTCGGATTTGGAAAATTCCATCGCCACCATCATTGAAGTTTTCCACAAGTACTCCGAGAAGGAAGGAGACAAGCACAAACTGAAGAAGAGTGAACTACGAGAACTGATCAACAACGAGCTATCAAACTTCTTGGGGGTGGGCCACAAGAACACGCGACTCCTGTAACATTATTCTTAAACTCCTTTCAGCTGAACTATAGCTGAACAGAACGTGACCGTGTGCTCAGTTCTCCCCTCTTCTGCTTTCAGCACATTAAAGACCAGGCCACGGTGGACAGTTTGATGGAGAGCCTGGATGCGGATGGAGACTCGGAATGCGACTTCCAGGAGTTCATGACCTTCATCACCATGGTGACCATCTGTTGCCATGAGTTCTTTGAACACCATGAAGACGAGTAGGTTTGAGGGCGGGGGGAAATGGCCTAGCTTGACAGGATAAATGTAATGTAAACCTTTTAACACACATTTTGTTTTGCACTTATTAGACTCTGTAGTAATTTGGGGCGTGCCTTATCTCGTGTTGCATCACAGAGTCTTTATTTAATTATCCCGTGTTCGGTATTGTTTGGTGGAAGCCGGGATCCCTTCCCACAATTCCTTGTGTGCAGAGGATATTAACGCTTCCATGGTGTTATTAGGCAGTGACTGTCAGTCCTGAAAAGGGTAACAACAAATGCCTTTACACAGCTGCCTGTATGCTGTTCATGGTTTCAGTTAACAATATGAGGAGACAAAAAATTAAATACATTAAATGCATCAAAAATAGTTATAGTTACGACACAAAGGGGTTGGGTTTTTGTTGGAAATATAAGCAATTTTGCATTTCAAATAAATAAATCAAATAAATGCATTTCATGAACATAATTAGTCATATTTGTCAGAAATGGGAAACCAAAGGAACCACAATGCACCGATCATCAGAAACACAGCCACTGCTGTGTGTGTCATAATCTTCTGCTGATAAAAAATGACAATGAATGTGTGTTTCTGAACAAAACTTGTCAATCAACCATCCAGTCAGTCAGTCTTTATTTTTGTATAACACCCTTTACAAACAGGTTGCCACACAAAACTTCACTTGGACAATGGAAACCGAGATCAAAATCTAAAATCATAATTTATATGCATGAAATGGATCCTACACACAGCCTTCTGTGGACCACAAAGGCTTCACACAATGTGAACAATACAAATCTCAAACCTCAGCAAGAAGACAATGCATTCATCAAATTATTAGATATGAGTTTTTCTAACCTCTCTGCATGCAGAACACAATGCTTAGATAATGGTATATTTCTGTTGTATTAAATCTCATATCAGGCTTGTAAGGGTGATATTAAAGATAAGGAATTATATTATTTAGATTTTTGACTTTTACTGAGTCTTCAAATGCCCTTGAATGACATGAGTTCCTATATCTGCTTTTGTATCTCCTTTCCTGAGCGTACTTTATATAAAATGTCCTGCCAAAAAGACTTCATAAAGCATGTGTTAACATCTTTTATGACATTCCTTAGAAAATGCAATGACTTATGTTTTTTTTTTGTTATTAGCTTTAGTGTTTCATGCTGAATTCATTTCCTGTTGCAAACAGCATCGTCCTTTCGAAGTGTAAAACACTGCCCTCTGGTGGGAAAACAACAGATCAGATCCACATCAGATCCACGCCCATTGCGACACAGTGCCTATAGTATAGTACAGGGCTCCCCAATCTTGTTCTGGAGATCTGCAGTACTGTAGGGTTTTTTAAACCCTGATTTGGCACACTTGATTAGCAGCTCAATGAGATATCTAGCTGTTGATTGGTTGGAAGGTAGATCTCCAGGGACAGGACTGGGCAGCCCTGCAATAGTAGAACCTCTAAAGCAAGAGTGCAACAGGAGAGGAAGCATTTGGAACAACTTTATTTGAAATCATAGGAAATGGTACTGTACCAAAATATAATTTTTACTATTATTATTATTGTTGTTGTTGTTGTTGTTGTTGTTGTTTTTAGATAGGCTACTCTCATTTTGTAACCATTAAGCTTAGTTTAAGTAGTTTATTGGCTTGCAGCAATAATCAAACCATAGCTAATGATAGTCTGATAAGGGCCCTCCCAGCCCCTGTATCTCTGCTGGCAGACTGTGTAATGAATGGAAGCAGGGGCAGCCAGAATAAACTTACACTTATCTGCACTCTGCTGAATTGATGCAGGCCATTGCAATGCTGAGACGGGCCTCCTAAAGCAACCGAGCATTCAAAAAAATTACAAAAAGAAAAGAAAAGGGTGGATTAATTTCATTTTGAAAAAACAATGCTCCGGGTCAAACACTCAAGCAAATGTCTCCTCCTCACTGTTGCGAAAAAAGGAAAATCATTCACAGGCTTGGTATTCTGGAAGAGAAATGATCCAATTATTTTGAAAAGGCACAATAAAAAACATGAGGCAGATCCTGCCTATGGTACAAGAACTGTATATCATAAACGAAAGCCCCAAGGCCATTTCAATTGTTTAAATGCGGGTGAAATTTGACGTGACATTTTAATCTATTCCATCGTCAGCTACAGCTTGCTCTTGGTGTGTTTCTCCAACTCAATTAAACTTCAAGTTGTCCCCTTGACAAATGTATTTGAGAGATAGTTTTATCCATGCCATTGTCTCATTAAAAGAAAGAACACGGGCAGATAAGACAGATAAGGGAGACAAACATATGAAAAATGTATGATAATTGTGTTTGTTGAGCTCCTTTGGCATAATGCGTTCAAGCTCTCTACCCTAATGCTGTGCTGTAGTTGATTTATCACAACCTGTCTGACAGCCGTGTGTGGAGTTATGGGGGGCTAAGTTTAAAATTCTTTGGGGCTGCACAATTAAATCCCAGAAATATCTCTCTGTCTAATACATGTCCTTTTTTGCCTCGCCCTTTGATTCCGTCATATTTGGCCAGGTTTTCCAGTAAATCAGTCGCTAAACAGACAGTAAACCTGCAGAATGTCGAGGAGTAGAAGTGCTCCTGTGTGCCTTAGATTGCTAAGGCATCAAATCATTGCACATTTTATGTCCATTTGAATGAATCCCACCCTTTAGACATAAAAACACAATTTGCTGACATTAAACACAATTTAATTACCATATCTGTCCTGTGGTAAGTTAAGGGCACAGGCTCGCTTCTGCCAATAAATGTTATCACTTTGGGTCTTCAGGTTGCGAGAGGAAGGGAATGGCTTTAATTTATGCCACCAATATCAAATAATCTTGAGAAGGTGAATCCATTACAGACAGACACCTATAAATCAACCAACTATTCCGGCTTATTGACAATGTTCTATTTGCTAGGGCAAGCTATTTCTATCTTGCAAGCGGGCTACAATATACATCACTGAGAGATAAACATCACTCTGGCCTCATAACATACAAGCTAGCTAGCCACTTAGCACCAAGCACAAGCTAGTAATTTGCTATGGCTACGCTATGGCAATTCACCCCGACATTCACCCCGACATAATGATAAAAGATTTAGCCAGCTCATTGTTAATAGGGTAGGTTAAATGTTAATAGTGAGGTGAAAGACACTCATTGAAAATTAAATGTCCACTGCAGAAGCAGTCTGAAATCCCATCTCCCAGGGCATTTTGCTTAAGTAGGTGATAAAAGGAAAAGCCACGAGACCTTTGTGATTGTAACAACCAAGAGAGAGCAGAGTTCACAAGAGTTTGAGATGCAGCACAGCATATTTGATTCTCATCCAACGGGCCCACAAAACACCCCACATGACAGGGAATATGGGGAGTTGTGTCAATGATTATGGAAATGTGTATGGTGTGATGATGGTAACTTACTTAGCTTATTCATGCTGGATATTCAGCTATATATCTAGCTACTATTTGCATGCATAACTGCCAATTTAAATATAATAAATAAACAAATAAATGTACTAATTTTTCACTCCAATTATCTATTTATATCTATCTATTTAAAAACTATAGATTTTATTGAATTAACAAAGTGAACTGAAATACTGATCAGAAGTATACAAAAAGTACCATTTACCATACATAAAACAACCGCTTATAAAATGTGAAACCAGCCCTTCTGCTGTTAATACATAAATACCCACTTCAACGGGCCAACCATGACACATTCCGATATTTTGTAAAAAATACATCAACAACAATCAACAACAACAAAATCTCCCGCCGTATCTGTCGCTCTTCAAAACAGATAGTAGCATCTCCTTGGTGTTAGTTTTCAGCGTACTCCTCCAGTCCACCGTTCTCCCCGGAGCCTTGCTTCGCCACCGGTTTCCTCTTGCTCGTTTCGGCCATGACGATGGCGGCCAGCACGACGATCACCACGGTCCCTGTAATGACGAGCACGGTTACTGTCTCGGCGAAGCACAGCTCGGCGTCCACCCGGCTCAGCGGGTGACCCCGCAGCTCTGCCGGCTCTGCGCAGCTCAGGTCCCCGTAGTCGTCCAGGGAGAGCCTGCGCACGCTCCGCAGCTTCCTGAACACCCTCTGCAGGTCGCAGTCGCAGTGCCAGGGGTTGCGTCTCAACAGGAGGTGGGTCCCATAGGTACGGATGCTGAGGAAGGTCTTAAAGCGGATGGTGCACAGGCCGTTTTGGGACAGGTCCAATAAGGCCAGGCTGACGAGGGGGGTGAGGACCCCCGCCTCTACGCTGTGGATGCGGTTCCTGCTCAGGTTGAGCACCTCCAGGGACCTGAGGCTGGAGAAGACGCCGTTGGCCAGGCGGCCCAGCCAGTTGTCCCGCAGGTCGAGCTGGCGGAGAGCGGTCATGTAGACGAAGGTCCTCGCCCGGACAGACCGGATAGCGTTAGCGCTCAGGTCCAGCTTCCGCAAGCTGTCCAGGTGCAGGAAGCTCTCCTCTTCCAGGAAGGCCAGCTGGTTGTGCCCCAGCAGTAGCTCCCTCAGAGAGCCCAGACCCAATGAGAAGCCCTCGCTCAGGGTGGAGATCCAGTTCTGACTCAGGTCCAGCTTCCAGAGGCTCCCCAGGGGAGAGAAGGCACCGTCTGAAATGCTGGTGATGTTGTTGTCGCTCAAAAGGAGGACCCGTAGGTTCCACAGCAGTCTGAAACCCCCCTTGTGGAGCCCCGTCAGAAGGTTCCCAGACAAGTCCAAGTGCTCGGTATCAGGGGGAAAGTCCCCGGGCACATTACTGAACCCTCTATGGGAGCAGTTGAGGAACTTGATGTCAGTGATGCAGTCACAGGATGGTCCACAGGACTGCCAGACCTGGGCCTGGGCATTTGTAGCAAATGTGCAGAAAAAGAACCAGCAGAAGAAGCCAGCTGCCATTTTCTATTATTGTATCCTTCAAGAGAGAAAATATGATGGTACATAACTATCAGACGCCAACGTTTCAACTGTTTCATTGCTCACTCATAGCTTTGAAGCTGAAATGCTATTCACTTGTCCATTGTACTAATCATTATAGATCAATTTCAATTTGAAGATGGAAACTATTGTTATATTAGGAAATTATGTCTATACATAAAGACTGGAGGTTTATCTGTCAAAAAAGTCAGAAAGCACACATTTTAAATGTTAAATTGAGTGAAATTGTTAGAAATTGTTAGTTAGTTAAAAAAATTTCAGTTAAGTGGACATATAAACAAAAAGCCACAGAAATTTTGATTTAATCAGAACATATTCAGTCATTCATGTCATAGTTCTGAAGACATCTGTCTGCTTTTCAGTGACGTATGCTGCCTTTAACCTTTTGTAAACAGTCTGATTTCGTTTTCACACTTCTTCATAACATACAGTACAGTGTTGATTTTTCCACATGGTATGCTTTAGCCATCGTGCTAAGGTGCTAAGGCATGCAGCTAGTATTTATGATTGTATTTACAGATTTTAAATCAGTCTAAACCGCAAGCAGTCACACTTTAATATGTCGTGCCAATGGTAATAAACAGCTTGACATTGCAAAGGCACAACTGCATATGTTATTCTGTTAAGAACACAAATGCTATTGAATTATAATACGGTATTATCCTTAAATTGCATGAGTATGATTAATAAAATAATACTGCTCAGGCCATGGTATGTGTAAGACACACATGTAATGCAATAAAGCTTGCATGATGCCCTTACCTATTTGATAATAAGAGGTCCTTGAGTGTGGTTCTTTTAACCACTCCTGTATCGACCCGAGTTGAAACAGAACCAGGCCATGGGACTGAAGCAGGCAGCTTCCTGTGAGCGGAGCTGCGTAGCTCTGTCCTCTTTTTCTGTACCTGTTGGCAGGTGAGCGCCGTGAAGACAATGGGTGCGTGAATAATTCACTCAGCAGCGGGAAAATTGCGGTCCCTTTCCAGTTATCAAGCCCCGAGGGAGAGACAGTGGATTGGTGTGAGCAACAAAGGGGGTGGAGGAGAGTGCCGTTATGGTCTGGTGCTTGCATTATATCCCAGCAACGCTTAATGTGGACTACATTATACCTGCTGTGGTGTGATACACCTACTCTGTTACCTGCATCATGCCCACAACAAACTTTCCATTATGCATCTCTAGCTTTCTCTATGGATTTAGCTCTCTTCTGATACTATTGAATAAAAGAATGATAATGCAAATACAATCTAACCAAACACTGTTTATATGTCCAGGTCATTTGGAATTTTAATGTGTGTGTATTTAGAATTCCTATTCTACAGACAGCCAAAAGGTACTCAGTCCATCCAGAGTTGCTGTTTACACAATTTATATTATGAATAAGATCATACACTCAGTGAGCACTTTATTAGTTACGTATTACACTTTTTGGTCTTCTGCTGCTGTAGCCTATGCACTTAGAGGCTTGACGCATTGTGTGTTCAGAGATGCTCTTCTGCATACCACTGTTGTAATGTGTGGTTATTTGCATTACTGTCACCTTCCTCTCAGCTTTCACCAGTCTGGCCCTTCTCCTCTGACCTCTCACATTTACACAGCATTTTTGCTAGCAGAATTGCTGTTCACAGGAGACTGAGACTGTTGTGCGTGAAAATCCCAGGAGATCAACAGTTCGAGATATTCAAACCATCAAAAATCATTCCACGGGCAAAGATCACATTTCTTCCCCATTCTGACATTTGGTCTGAAAAAGAACTGAACCTCTTGACCAGGTCTGCATGCTTGTATGCATTTAGTTGCTGCCACATCATTGGCTGATTAGATATTTGCATTAACAAGCTGGTCTACAGGTCTACCTAATAAAGTGCTCAGTGAGTGTATATATTGCATATTCTCAAGCATAGTTATAACTTGTGCGATTAATCGCAACTATTCAGTGCACTCCACAACTACGAGTGCACTCCACTTGGCGCATTAATATTTAATATTTTTTCTATCTCTATACTGAAAATGTATATCCCAAGTCTGAGTCATTGATAGCATCACTGGTTTCGAGTGTTGGCCACCATATTTGATAACTGTTTTCATGGCAAAGGAGCATGGCAATGTTTCATTGCATAGTTTCACACTGTTTCTCTTGCATATCATTAACTGTTTTTGATATCCTGATTAGTCTGTTTTATTTACAATTACATTTTATTCCCATTTATCTTCATTGGAATTAAGAGGCGTACAAATATAAATCATTGTGCAGATGGTGCTTGAATGGATGACTTAGCTGTCGTTATCAACCTTTCATTGCTCAGAGCTATCTGAGAATGGGCAATAAAATATTTAATGCTCATTGCTGATGAGGAAACTTTGTTAAATATCCCTGATCGTTTAAACACTTTCCTATTACCACCACTTCCTGTAGAAATGTAGCTGTGGCAGGCCTGATAACATAATTATGGCGTCACTGTAACAAACGGCGCTAATAATGCACATTAAATCAGTAAAAAGCCCTGCTGCCTCTCTCCTTTAAAACGAATACACTTATAATGTCTCCCATAAGTTTTCTTCTTCCAGACTCAATTTAAAATAACTTAATGGGTGATATTCCTTTAAATAAATATGCTACATTCATTACACTGGTAGAGAGGAATGTGAGCAACATCTCTTTCCGTAATGTTGAAAAATGTAGCTTTTATAGACGAAAGAGCAAAGCTGCTCGTCCCTCTAATTAAGTTAATTTGTCTGCGGTTGGACCTCTCCGTGAACGCAACCGCCAATCATCCACTGTTTACTGTATCTAATGACATGTGACTAGCCTGCACGGCTGAGATAATCAGGCTTGATTCCACTGCAATATATCAGACACGCAGCACCCCCTATGGCCAATTAAAAGTATGGCAATGTGGCAGTAGTAGTATATGCAGGATATAAAGTATGGGAACTTAAGGCTATAAACGATTGGTCATGACTGATGATGCTTACAGTATCTTTACAGAACACTGTTGAGCTAAAAGTCCAATGGGGCTTATATCACTAACTATATTACCCTATATTTCCTGGACGACATTCAAATATTACATTTTACATGCAACTTGCGTATAGTAGCATATTTATTTTTGCAATTACGGAAGATTAATTACACTGTTCAAGCGTACAAGAGAACTATACCACCTCCTGGTTTAACCAGCAAATGTCTGACTATAAAGTCATTCCTTAACCGCTGTCCTGCCAAGTGGAGCAAAGCATGTTTCTTCTCGGTGTCTCCTTGACTTTGCTGTAGGGCTGGGTGTTCAGATGGATCAGTATTCAGTATTGGAGATTCAGGCTGGTTGGAAGTCAGACCCTGTCTTACAGTTACAGCCGTTCGCTTTGGCAATGTGCCATTTGCGGGGTATGAAGGCGAATGAGGCCAGACGTAGCGAGGCCACCGTTTCAGGTCCACCCACGTAACACAATGCAAAACTTTCCCTTGCATTCCCATTGCCTTGTCCATCTGTTGTTGTTGGAATAAAGACCATAAGAAAAGCCTAGTTAGAGATGTGTCAACATCGCAGCGCACATCTGGCTTCACGCCTAACCAGGCCAGAGACACAAGTAAGACCATGCAGGAGGCTTACAGGTGGATCTTACAGCCCTTCACTCAAGCCCAAACCTGTATGCATGTGTGTGTGTGTGTTTGTGGGTGTGTGTGTGTATGTGTGTGTGTCTGCAAATGGGTATATACTGCATGTGTCAGTAATTAAATGGCTTGGGGTGAGCATGGCTAACATTTGAATATTTAATTCAATACAGCGGCTGATGATCAGAAAAGACAACATTATAAATGGTTGACTACCCTGACTGTTAAGAACTCATAACCAGATGGCAATGGAGTCAAAATAATGATGTAATGCATCCAGAGGTTGCATGCTTTTTATTAACTGATTATTTATTAAGGGACCATTTTTGTGATGCATGGAACTAGAGACCACTGCACTCCAGAGGTGGTGGCAGTGCTTCCTGTTTCAACTGTAGGTAGCAACAGAAAAAAGAAAGAAATTGGAGTCACATTAAGTGTATTTTTTTCATGTATTTATTTTTGTAATTATTACCAAACTTCAGATTACCCGGCTACCAGTGATATACCTTCACATGATACAAGCCTTGAGGAATATAAGAAGGTGGAATGTAGGGTTATTATTATTATTATTATTATTATTATTATTATCATTATCATCTTTGAGATAAAATAGCCATGGTGAACACATTATTGTGAAAAGTGCAATATTCGTATGCCAATGTGCAATACAAAGAGGTCAGTACACAACAGAATAAAAAAAAAAAAATTACAAAACACTACTGTAAAAAGAAAGCATGAATGCTGGCTTTACGCTCATTTTAAATAGATCTATAGGTTTGTGACAGCTCACTTAATTTTCCAAGGCAGGAAGTGATACCCTAGTTAAGAAGGAAAATGATAATTGCGTTTTGCTCTTATTAAAATGCATCTTTTGGGGCCCATTGCCTGACGATCCAGTTTGTGATTGATGTCGAGTTTTATTTATTTATTTATTTATTTCCCACGCTAATATTGCAGCAACAATTCACTCTCCCTTCTCTACTCCTCCATTCTATCACTGGTGTGGGAGGTGGTTTCAGCGGTAATCTGGGGGATCTAATGCTGACGGTGCGACTGTGTCCATAGATCACATAAACTCCAGCACTGTAAAACTGGATTACAGCTCAATGTGCCCATTGTTTTGATGTACTCTTTTTCAGGAGCAAACACTGCCCAGGTAATGTCTTCCAGAGACAGGTAATTCCCCCATCTCCTTATTGACTGGATATTGCTCCACATTTATCACCGAGCACTCCTCATTTTAGCTAAACAACATTATCGAAACGCTACCCCCACACATTCAGCACTACAGAGGAGTTTATCCCTCTCTGCCAAGAGTACATCTTTTCTGTATTCTCACACTCAACAGCTATAGCAACCATGCAGTTCACAGATTCATAGCAATAGGGCTTTGAGCTCATGATAACAAATGTTGGACATAACAGTATTCATTCATTTATTGCCAGTATTACCTTTATATCCAAAATGAGGAATTATTTTAAGGCTTCAGGGTGACTGCTATTTTATAATCAATACTATAATGGTACAGCATTTTTCTCCTGTCTGAAACTATTCCTCAGTTTCTGTGTAAAGAAAATACACCTCTGCACGCTGAGAAACCATTATTTCATGAAAAATCTTATTTTTTCTTATTTTTGCTTTGGATCTCAGCAAGCATCTGCTTACTTTTAGTAATGTTAAATTAAATGTTACATTACTGAGGACACAAGTAATCATACTGCTGCTGCTGACTACCACCACCAATAATAATATCTTTATTTTTGTATCATTTTTAAAGTTTGTATGAGCTTGCACATGCAATAAATATGTATTAACAATACAATTGTGGAAATGCCTGCTAATTTCAATGTATGTGCATCGATAGATGGCGCTGTTGTTGCAGAAATGTACAGAACATGAACCTGTTAAAATCAAATCTTCAAGACAAGAGAAGCAACACAGAAACAAACTTCCTTTTTTTTTTTTTTTATAACTTTAGTAGGTCTTTTTGCAAACTGTGTGGCCACCCAGTTGCTGTTGAGAAAATGCTTGATTGTGAAATGAACATTAACATTGCATCATCGAGAGCATGTTTATATAAAAGGTGTATGGATTACTATTCATTTACTTTGAGGAAATTACTACTGTGCAGTGTGTCAGCCGTTTTCTTTAGCAACCCCACAACACACTATGCTGAAACAAGCAGTTCATTAGCTTTCCAGTTTTGAATCCCATCTCAACTTCACTGCCAGCTCTTCCTGGGCTACATACAAAAACTGACAGTGCCAATCTGGGTTTTTGCCTGGTCCAGCTTAGATAGGAGTACCAGCAGGTAGCCTGATACAAGTGTCTTTCTTCTGTGCTGCATCACCTCAGGCATGACACAGTTGATTTGTGTCCAAATATTATTTCCTCATGCATTATTTTGTCCTACTTTAGAGGTAACCCAAAGGATTGGAAATAATTTACTGTCTATGAAGAGTAACTAGGAGAGTAACTACACAATACAAAACCAGCAACAGAATTATCAGCATGAAGGGAGGAGAGTGAGATAGCTCTAAAATCAGGAGTCCCCTAGTGATTTCTCAATTAAAAGCAACACACCTGTCCTAAACTAGAAGAGCATCTACCGCGTCAGCAGCCATTTTTGTTTGTCTCTTGGTGGCGAACAGAAAAATGTTTGAATGTTGGCAAATGTAAATTTAGCATTAGCTAACCAGTTGATCAGAAAACAACCAAACCTGAGACGGATGCATGGGGGGTTGGACCCAAAATGCACGACTCATAAACAGTGGTGTGAAAGTCCCATCTGGATATTCCCCGAATAAAGCACTGAGAGCGTGGTCAAAAAGCAATGCTCATATACAAAAAAAATCCAGCCAAAAAAACCAAAGCGCAGTACCGAGGGAGAAGGCAGTCTCGTAATCGGTACACCATGCAAGAAGTCCGGTAGCCAGGAAAGCTGTCAGCGGGGCAGAAGTACAGGCAGGCGGTAGGCCGGCTCGGGGTCGATGACGGCGCAAGAGTCAAGACCGAAGTCTGCTCCATGGGGCAAAAATACAAAAACAGCAGGCAAAGACATGGTACAGGCAGGCAATGGTCAACAAAACAGAAGTCAATAATCTTTTCCCAATAAACTGGCTTGTACCGTAACAGGTCAACAATGGCTTGGCCAAACCGTTCAAAAGACACACTGACCAACAGGAGGCAAACAATTTCACCAAGACAAGACAAGACATGAAACTGACCTTTATATGCAGGTGTAGACAGGTGTAGACAATCAAGCTTGAGAGCAGCAAGAGAATGGAAATCAGGTGTGGAGGATTGACAAGTTAACGAGATAATTAGTCATTGTTAGTAATAAACCTATCCTGCCCTAGCATTAGTAAATTAGTAAATTACATGCACAAGAAACGTAAGGTAACATGAACACATGGTTAGAATGATAGTATTACCCAATCCTGATCTAGCATTAGTAGATTAGTAGACAAGGGAACTTGAAATTAGGGTGTGAGTGAGAGAAAGGGAGAGAGAGAAGCAGGAATGAAAGATTTGCAGAAAGACACGAAAAAGTGTATGCTAATCAATGAACAGTACAACATAACATGAAACATAAATAGTGACATAACAAGTTTGCAAAACTATGACAATAAACTATATAACAATGACATGGCACGACTAACAATTAAATCGTAACAACAATTAAACATGAAACATAACATGACATGAAACATAAAAACGTGGTGAGACTAGACTAACATAATACGTGACATGACAATAACATAACCAAGACAACAACTAAACATAAAACATGACATGACAAACATGAAACGTGACAAAACCATTGTCAACCAAACCATAGTGTCATTGTCAAGTCTTGCAAGCATTACAACATTACATTACAGCATCTCAACATTATAGCTAAAAGCAAGCTTTTTTTGAAAGCAAGTAGTTTTTTGTCCATCCATACTCAGTACAAATGAACAAACGAGTAATAGTAATTTATTTTTTCGATTTTGATAACATCACTAAACTAAAGGGTAGTGTTAGTAAAGAAAGACTAGTTGGATAACATCATATGTTGTAACACTATACAAATTGCTAAATAACTAATTTACAGATAGTAAATGTTAGATGGTAACATTAGGTAGGTAGCTAGCTAACTTACTTAGCTATCAATTGTATCAAGTGTCCAGGCTGCAATGTTATCCTTGCCAAACCAAAACAAGGCAGCAGGCCCACAGTTTAGCATTACTCTGTTCTGCTTGTCGCCAAAAATACTAATGTTCAACCTTGCTTTGTTAGGCTAGCACTGGTTCATGTTAGCTGACATTAAGTTTCAGCAGAATAGGAAAAAAAAAAACATGACTATTGACTTCTTATTATAAATGGCTAGACAGTGTTTCAACTTTTCTGGCTGAACAATCTGCAGTGAAACCAACGAAATGGCAAATTTTAGATTAATTATGGTTTAAGATTAAATAAGATACAATTGTAGATGAGGTGGGGTACAACAACATTCTAGGGTGCAGTTACGACAGCACACAAATAATTGATCTCTGACTGATGCTATAACAGATGACTGGGGGACCTCTGAGAAGGGAATGCTGGGCAATGGAGTGTTTCAGTGGAGTGGGGTTGGGGGGGTGGACTGTTGGGTGCAATGGGTTCAATGGGTTCATCATTTATGCAGGTGTGCAAAAGCCCTTCTCCCCCCATTGAGCATACAGATGTACTGAGGTGACCCGCAGCAGTGTTTGAGGCAACACTGAAAGTTTGGAGACCACCCTGCTGTTTCCGGCAGGCTCACACCTGCCACCCTTCCAGAGAGCTGGGGGGAAGAGGAGGCAGGGAGTGCAGATGGTGAGAGAGAGATTGAGAGAGCAAGAGACAGCAAGAGAGAGAGAGATGTGCATGCATATTGTGTGTATGTGTGTGTGTGTGTGTGTGTGTGACTGAGTTTGTGATGTGAAGTTTGCGAGTCCTTCAAATTGAACAACTCTTTTTACAGACTCGGGAGTACCAGTTTGTTTTCCAAGTTGAGTTGTTCATTTGAATCATTTGTTTGAGCGAGCACCTCTGCCATTGAGTCCTCGTTCGCCAGTAGGGGCCCTCTACGAAACAAAAGAATCACAACTCTAATTCCTCTAGTTGTGCAATACAATATGTAATTTTGTAATTTTTCCCAAAGCACAATAAACAGTTTTGATATGGGAATTATTGTCGTGTTTAGCCTATTGTTCTTTAACTGCCTACTGATATGAGAAGCGATTGCAGTTCGCACTATTACGACCAAGTTGCTCTCCACTCCACTGAACGAACGAGTGTCTGTGAACGAGTCATTCGGGGGAGTGGTGTTGCACTTCGCAAACGATACAACCTTGTCTACTCTCCAATGAGATCATCCACTCTCCAAACAAGGATGTTTTTAAACATAATTGCATTGTGGAAAAGCATAAATTAATCGATGTTGCAGGACATAACATTGTAAACCCAAAATGCAAACATTAGCTGCTAACAGTTCACAAGCCTACTCTCACACTGAACAAACAACATGATCTCACACTGATTTAAAAAAAAAAAATCGGTTCACGTATACTGAATCCTGGATAAGCACCACCCCACGATGACATACTGCAATTGTAAGGATAAATACAATAGATATAAAATAGATTTACACATAATCCGTGGGCAATTTGGCCAAGATATAAGATATAACATTAACAATTTTCATTGAGCATTGAGAAACAAAAATGTTTTATTTGCATACGTTCGAGTGTCTCAGTTTTAGTTGGCAAATTAGAATGTACAGTTGACTGCTAGGGACAGAAGTTCAGAGTTCGGAACATAGAGGCCGATTTCAGTGGTCAGAACATTTGGTCACCAGTCGTAGAATTACTGTGAAACCAGGCTGGAACGAAAGAGTGTTTGTTAACTAATCATTCGAGGAGCTACTCCTCAACTCAACTGAACGAACGAGTGTCTGTGAACTAGTCGCTCTGGGCTCCACTGAGCGAAGAAGCGTCTGTGGCTCATTTGGGGAGCTGTGTCTGTTGCAGTTTGTGACCACACTGTTAAATTTATTTTTTATAAAAAACAAATTACTTATTAAAAAAACGTATTAATATTGAGGGGTAAAAGTACATCATAAGGTGTCCAGAACCTGAAATACACATTAAGGGTTTTTTCTTTCATTGACATAATTAAGGGGTTTCCCACCCTGGGATGAAATTAAAAGGTCCTTTTTTTAATTAAGGGTTATTTCATGCTTTCAGGGGCAAATTAAGTGGGAATTAAGCACATTTTAATTATTTCAATTTCTGTAGTGCCAATGAATGATATAATCTACTCTCCAACCACCCATGCTTTTAAACATAATAATAATAATAGTGCTAAAGCATCTAATGATTCGATGTTGCAGGGCGTTATAAACCAAAAATGCAAACACATTAGGTGATGGCACTTTGTAAGCGTACTCAATGACCTCCATCGTTCACTAGTAGGGGGGTTCCTATGCACTCTGGCCTTACTGAATCCAGTTAACAGAGTGAGTCATTTAAAAGAGTTGAATGAACGAATTAAAACTGAACGACTTAGTAAAAATAATTGCATTGCTACACTGGAGAGAGAGAGAGAGAGAGAGATACCATTTCACACCATACCATATTTGCTCTCTCATCAACCCCCCCCCCCCCCCCCACCCACCCAGCCTGGAACATCTGTTCAAGACCAACTTGCAAACTGTGGTGTGAAGCAGCACCTCACATGCTTTGGAGGAGAGAATGTGCTTCTCTGAGCTTTTCCAGATAAATGGAAGAGGCATGCTATAATTAACGCTGTTAAATCCGATTGGGTATTCCAAATTCCTGAGAAAAAGGAAACATGCCCGGCAACTCTTTGTGGTGTGGTGGGAAACCAGTAGTAGTGAGCTTTGTCAGTGGTAAACACAATAATACATATTATCATAAGTAGTGTGCTGCCCCTTTATGTTTATAATTTTCTGGTAATGATGTTTATGTTTATAATTTACTGGAAATGCCTCTAACCAACATTTCTTTAGGGGACAGCTTTACTGTTATAATTGAGTCAGAGAAACACACTGGGAGGAAGTGGTAACAGAAGGCGGAATAGATGAAAATGTCACGTCAAATTTCACCTGCATTTCAACTACTGAAAAGACCCCAGGGCCTTGGGAAAGATTGCACAAATCCTGTACCACAGACGTGACATATATCGCATTCATTCTTATTGTGTCATCTCATTTCTTGTTGATATAATTTGATTGTCCTTTCCCCCAGATGGCAAGTCTTCGAATGAGATTTTCAGTACTGGGTAGGGAACCTCGAGTTTCAGGAATGACCTATAGCGACAACCAAGAGAGAAGTTATTCCTGCTGTAAAATCCAGCTATGCCATCTTGACCATCTTGATAATATAAGCTGGTCTGGCTGGGTATGAGCTGGTCAACCAGCAAGGCCAAGCTGGTCACACAGCTGGTCTAGCTGGGTATGAGCTGGGCAAATAGCTAGTACTGGTAGCTTGTCTGAGCTGCTAGCTGATCGACCAACTGCAAACTTTTTAAAAACATATGCTTGAGCTGGCCAAGCCATGTCAAGCTGAGAGCTGGTCTGAGCGAGTTCCCAGCTGTTTCAAAACCTAGCTTGAGCTGTTTTTTCAACAGGGATAATTGTTATGGTCAGAAAGGATTACACTCTGGTCCTTTTATAAGCAGCAAATGCATAATATTTTGGCATGCAGAAGACCTCTTACTGACCAGGAAACAATTAAAATTCTCTAGTGAAGCGGAACATGTACACTGATATACGTCACAGTGATAACAGTCAAGTAGTTACTAAGATCGGAAGCATTCATGGCTGGAGCCAATTTCTTTTTTTTTTCTTTTTTTTATTGAAATAAGCTTAGGAGATTTCCTGTAATAGTTTGCCTTCAATTTTAATTATTTCATTTTAAAACAATAGTATTTACAGATACCTTCATAACAACCGGTTTTGTGTTATTATAGAGATTACTATAGAAACACTACATTGTCTATCAACGATACAACACTATAATCATCATGTAAGGTTCCCAAGTACAAATATACAGTGCATTGGACATGATTTGGAAAGGCACACACCTGTCTATATAAGGTCCCACAGTTGACAGTGCATGTCAGAGCACAAACCAAGCATGAAGTTAAAGGAATTGTCTGTAGACCTCCGAGACAGGATTGTCTCTAGGCACAAATCTGGGGAAGGGTACAGAAAAATTTCTGCTGTTTTGAAGGTCCCAATGAGCACAGTGGCCTCCATCATCCGTAAATGGAAGAAGTTTATCTACCAATCAGGCCTATATGGTAGAGTGGCCAGACGGAAGCCACTCCTTAGTAAAAGGCACATGGCAGCCCGCCTGGAGTTTGCCAAAAGGCACCTGAAGGACTCTCAGACCATGAGAAACAAAATTCTCTGGTCTGATGAGACAAAGATTGAACTCTTTGGCGTGAATGCCAGGCGTCATGTTTGGAGGAAACCAGGCACCGCTCATCACCTGGCCAATACCATCCCTACAATGAAGCATGGTGGTGGCAGCATCATGCTGTGGGGATGTTTTTCAGTGGCAGGAACTGGGAGACTAGTCAGGATTGAGGGAAAGATGAATGCAGCAATGTACAGAGACATCCTGGATGAAAACCTGCTCCAGAGCGCTCTCAACCTCAGACTGGGGTGACGGTTCATCTTTCAGCAGGACAACGACCCTAAGCACACAGCCAAGATATCAAAGGAGTGGCTTCAGGACAACTCTGTGAATGTCCTTGAGTGGCCCAGCCAGAGCCCAGACTTGAATCCGATTGAACATCTCTGGAGAGATCTGAAAATGGCTGTGCACCGACGCTTCCCATCCAACCTGATGGAGCTTGAGAGGTGCTGCAAAGAGGAATGGGCGAAACTGCCCAAAGATAGGTGTGCCAAGCTTGTGGCATCATATTCAAAAAGACTTGAGGCTGTAATTGCTGCCAAAGGCGCATCAACAAAGTATTGAGCAAAGGCTGTGAATACTGATGTACATGTGATTTCTTAGTTTTTCTTAGCAAAAATTTCAAAAAAACCTCTTTCATGTTGTCATTATGGGGTGTTGTGTGTCGAATTTTGAGGAAAAAAATGAATTTATTCCATTTTTGGAATAAGGCTGTAACATAACAAAATGTTGGAAAAGTGAAGCGCTGTGAATACTTTCCGGATGCACTGTACCTTCACTGTTTTCTTGGCAGCCATGGATGGGACTTAAAGGTAACTCTAGCCACAGATGATAACCTTGGCGACAAACTCTTGTCACAAGCTGAATCTCTGTCAGCATCCTAGTTTTTCCATCAGAAAATGGTGGCCTGATTGCTTAAATTAAAAGAGGATATTCTATTTTCTGCCATAATTCAGCTCAAAAGAGTTCATAAGTATGTGATATTTCTGTGGTTTGAGTGAAAGTCTGAGTTTTCTAGGTTAGTCTCACACTGTTTTAAGAGACACCCGGCCAAGAGAGCAGCAATTTGAATAAAAAATAAAAATGTCATTAGCTATGACAAGTTCAGAAAAGCACAATGACAGTCCCCAGTTGTTCTGAACTCCAGGTCTTTGACCACCCAGATTTAAAATACTTTAGTGGTAATAAGGTCCTGTAATTTGAAACATTTTTAGAGATCATTCCAAGTGTTTGATGTGGGGCTTGAAATGCAGAAATGAGGACAGTACAGACCACATTCCCTATGAGCTCAAAACTATTAAGACTGAAGTGACATTTCAATTCAACAAACGTTCTAGTCGTCTGAGAGCTTGCTATGGGAGAATCTCACTGTGGTGCTTAATCCTATCCTACCCAGGACACGTTATTTCTAGAAGTCTGTGGAAGACACAGAGATAGCAGGGCACTCATTTCACAGGAGACTGACTAACAATCAGACAATGTAGCACGAATCGGGGACATTCACCACCAATTACTGCTGAATCACTCTGCACCCCGTTTTTTAATGGCTCCTTCCATTGTAGACAACAAAAGAGAGGAGTGTATGAATTAAGCGGGGTTTGGAAACCTAATGTTTCCACTTAGTAAGGAACAGGATGTAGACAGAATAAATAAATGAATTAATTAATTATCCGACATTACAATGCCCTAATTGGTGAAAACAACAATTGTTAGCTAACATTACTGAATAATTACCAGTCGTTACTACGTAAATACCAGCAATTACTTAGCATTAACCGGTAATTACTGTGTAATTAATGGCCTGTAATTTAATAGGTGGCTATTTTTACCAGGTGGATTCATTTATTTCTTGGGTACAAATCCCATTCCTTGCAAAGTGGTGTCCCCCACAGTGCCCTCAGGAATTACTTGGTAAAGATGAGCAAAAATGGCTATTAAGAAATCTTTGTTGTTTATCAGCTCTATATTTACACAGGGCACCACTTTTGTAGAAAATATACCTCTATATTCTCATCCTGGGCTTTTTTTTTTTGCCAAAGCAGTATAACTGCACAATTAGAATCGGTTAATCAGTTAATCAGTTAGAGTTCATATTATCTCAAATATCTAACCATACATTTGGAACTAAAAGTACAAATATACAGTTCTTTGATAGTCTGAGTCAAAATAGCCTGTCACGTTCATGTAACATCAAAGCAGACACAGATTTAATACAATTATTTATTAACTAGATTAGATTACAAACACAGAGCATACATGGGCTAATCACAGAGAACAGTGCTAACCAAAGGAAGATGAGTGTGTGTGCGGGTGCATGCAGGTGTGTCCTTTGGACAAAATGGAGGAGGACAAATATCATGCTGGTTGCGTTTGCCTAGCTTGTATGTAGAGGAATCGGTGTGGCCGAATAACTTGGGTTAAGCTACAAAGTAGATATGGGTGATCCAAGTACTCGGACGAAACAAGTATCCAGTACAATTAATACAATTTTTCCAAGCACGAGTGCTGTATGAGCAATTGGATCATTATCCGTGATGATTGGATAATTGCCATATTTCTTTTCATTAACTGCAGTAGCTGTACATCAGTAACTTCAAACTGTTGTGTGATAGGCCATTATTATCAAGTAGCCAACCGATAATGTTGCACTTCAAAAGAATTAACAAAACGAAGACGTCCGGTATACATTGCACAGTGAACAAATAAATGTTTATAAACACATAATTTGACAATTAGTGACCCAGTGTGCCCCTTCAACTCATTTCAGCATGCAATGTGTGGTAGACTAATCTGATTTCTGATTTAAAATATAACTTTGTCTAATCACGCAAGCAAAACTGGCAAGCCGTTTGCCATGTCTGTGGCTCGCAGATCGCAGTTGCTGTCTCTTCCTTTTTTGTTGTTGTTTCTCCACTGCTGTTTTCTGTTATATATTATCCTGTAGAAGCAGTCTCTGAGATCGCTGTAAATTTCAATAACAGAAAAATCGCAATCCACCTGCCAGAAATTACTGTCAACACAGCTGTCCAGACATTTCTTGAAATTAATCACTAGGTTCTTTTAAATAATTAGTACGCCACAAGTCTTCCCTGAAGGTATTTACATCAACATCGGGCGACCCCCCCCCCAAATGACCAAATGTCCAAATGTAATTGGACAGTTGGCTTCTCAGCTGTTTCTGATTAGTCAGGAATATTCAAGTGCTTCATTATTGAGGATTTAAGAAACCTTTCTGGATCTAGTCTTGATATAGCTGGGGGTTATTGTTAGCTTTTTCTGGCATTTTGTTTTGTTATTTCAGTTTATTGTGTCCATATTCAATAGGCATTCACCAGCTGCTGAGTTTATAGCTTTTACTGTATATTTTCTGTCTTTCTGTCTCATAAACAGGATGAGGTCAATCATACTCTTGGCTTCTTGTGCAAACATTTTCAGTGCTATGTTTGTTCTAGCCTGTAAGTTGGCGGATGACATAGTTGACACCCTACTAAAGTTATAAATATTTGTATTTGCATCTGACATTTAATGCACACAATAAACTTTAGTACAATGGGTAGCTGTTAATAAATTGAAAATAAACACTTCTTCTGTGATTCAAAGGCACAGTAATGATGAAATATGTTCACTAAATCCCATTGATCAGGTTCTGTGGAGAGCTCATTCAAGGAAAGCGTCTTTTTAATGAGAATGATTTTAGACTGTTGATTACCCTCATCCTTATTTGCAATTAAAATGTATGCAAATGAATTTACAGGCTCTCAAAATGCAGCAACTCTTCTGAGTAATCGCTCCATTTAAAACATTATCAAAACAGAATGTTGGGCATGGTTATGAGCATACTCCAAGTACTCCTTAACTATTGTTTGTTAGACATGCTATTGTATGCCACATTAGTAACCTAATCTTGCATCTGAATGTCAGGATCAGGACCTGGATTCAATGAACATTTGTTCTTAAATTTGAATCAGTGTTAAATGGTAGTGTTAGGTTTCACTTCCTTTTTAGAGGTCTCTCAGAAATGGTTTGTGATTGGCTTAGGGAAAAGGAAATGTGTGTTCCCTGTGAGGAAGCTACATGGAATCGAGAAACACACTTTAGCAGGTTAGTGAGTGTGGGGGTGAACTGGTGCTTTCTCCATTTTGAGCTAGTGAAAAATCTGGACAGTCCTTGAAGAGCAGGACCATTATCCAGTGGTTTCAGTTCGCTATTTGCCAAGAACACAACTTAATTATTATTTTTTTAAATAAAACTTCTGAAAACAAGAGGCAACTATCTGGGGGAAGGGGCATACAAAGCTTGTGTTGTGGCTTGAGCTAAAAGAATGAACTGCCTTTGCTGGTAAACATGATTGCGATCCAAACACAAACACTGTGGTGCAAGAGAAGATAACCTTCAGCTGAAGACAGAATTGTGGACAATAGTTTAGAAAAGGAACAATTCAATTTCCTGTGTGTTTACTGGTTTTCTGCTTATTGCTCAATGCAGTCACCTGAAAGGAACGTCAAGTAATGTAACCCACTGGGTTTCAAAACAGTGGCTGATTCAGAGCAGAGTTGAAAAGTATCATGCTGTCAGGGGAGTCTGCTACAGATCGGAGAACATCTCTTGCGGAATCTCAAGCTTGAGCTAGTCTGGAGGCTCAATCATGCTCATGATTGGCGTTTTAACTCCAAAAGGGAACTGTACGCTTTCAGGAGAAAAAAAGTATATAATCTTGGTCAGGAACCAGAAACAACACATTCTGGAGTAGAACCTCAAACCATGCAGAAAAACTTGATGAAGACCTGATTAAAATATTTATCAAAGTGTGTGCGACTGCCAGTGGGATGGGAAGGCAGCAAGGAACACCTGCTGGTAGCATAGAACACCTGATACTTAATGAAGAAAGGTGGCTACAGTCTGACTGTGATGCAGGATAGTAGTAAGCACCAGCGGAAAAGCAATGCTGTTTTAGAAGGAGGTTTCTATTTGGTGCCAGATCATAGGGCCCTGTGGAAAGTGCACTGCCAGAGAACAAGGACCTGGCAGAAATTATAATTCTTTCAAATTGTGAATATTAAGGCTAATCAGAGAGTTTCCAATTGAAAAATCATTTAAAGACATTTTTATGCAAATTTGCTTTTAACAGAATATGAATAGATGCTGTAGTTTTCTTCCATGTTCTTGTTATTATGACTGATCCTCTCTTGTTGCACAATTCCATCTCTTCCAGGACAAAACAACAGGAAAATATTCCTGGGAAACTCACAAATATATGACAGTTATTCCACAGTAAATCCAGGAAAACTTCCTGTTGACACCACTCAACACCTGCTTGTTCATTGATGTTGGAACTTGAAGGGATTTGCACAGATTATTTATCAGACATTCTATAAATAGTTCAATTAATCTGCAGGCAAAGGTAGTGTGTGTTTATCCTCAGCACATGTCCTTCAATTATGCAGTTATTTAAGCCTCAGTTTACAGAGCCATGCATAATTTATGGGAACAATTGTCTCTTTAATTGGGGTCATTCTATGCAAACTTGAGTAAACCAATGAGGATTTGTTAGAATCCACTGATGAAATGGCATATCCCACCCTTACGGAAGTGGTATACCTACAGTACTGACATATCCCCAGTGGTATACCTCCCTTTATCTGCCTTTCCCTTCCATTACAGCACATTGGGATAGCAGGTATGCCCTCTGACAAGGATGGATTATGGGGCATATTGCATGTCCATACATTATCTATGCAGAAGCACATACAGTGCATATTGGAACAGTGGTAACCTAACCAACTCATCTTAGTGCTGGAGAACAATGCCATTTACCCTCAACTCTTTTGAGTATGGATTTAATTAAAAGTGCTGAACTTTCATTCTAAAGAATCCCCAGGTCAGTCGGGAGTTGAGATGTGTATAGCCCTATGCCTACGGAATCCTTAAGGTTTTAAGGATTCAGGTAGATGAGATTGTAAGACTGTCCTGATAATTATCCCAAGTGGCAACCTGATGGGGATGTCAATAATGGAACCCATGGAACCAACCGGGTTACAGAACCTTGGCACATAGACAATTCAGGACACAACAACCCAGTCCAGGCCTGTCTTTTCTGGCAGCTGTTCATAGCTGATTTGGAGACTATTAATCCATCAAGGTGCACCAACGTTTCAATGATTTCTGGAATCCTGTGGTTGCCCAAGCTGAATGCCAACATTCTGAAATGTAATTGATAAGATGGCTAGCCCCAAAGGCAGCTAGCTCAGCTTCCAATTCAAACCATAGGAATTTGAACCTATTTTCTGGCCAGCTTCTGTCATGTTGCGTGCTGGCATGTTGTCCATTTCCTATTTTCAAGACGACCCAGATGCCTCTGGTAATTTCAGGACTCGCCGCATGCCGAACTTGGAGGAGAGCCGCTGTTCGGTGCATGTCAGTCAAGAGCGAGCAGCTCATTGTATTTTGGTAACACTTTACAATAAGGCTACATGAATTGACATGAATTAATAGAGCCTAGTTGTTAACATGAATTAATGATATAATAATAATTCCAAAAATAACTATTTGGAGGTGGTGACAGAATATCAGAAAACAAACAATGTACTTTGTAGCAATTAATGTCATTATGAATATGAACATAATAGACACTGTGACACAACACTGTGTATGAGTCTTGTCTGTTAAAACATTTGCTCTACAGAATAGTGTTGAATCCCAAATTCAAATTGATTGGGGGAAAGGAGGTGTTACGGATCGAACCTCAATCCACAACATAAACAAGACGCCAACGAGAAGAGGGCTCGAGTCTGGGTTTTTAATTACAAAAATATTTATATTTATAACAAGTAAGAATGAATAAGTATTTAAGTTGATAGTCCAAAATAGCGAATGGCATCCAAGAGAGCGGGGACCAGCAGCTCAGACAGCGGAAGCAGGAACATAGGCGTGGGATGGACCGTCTTTCACAAGCATGCGCCGCATGCATCGCCTCCCGCTTCACCTGCGCACAGGTATATTATATAGGCCCCGCCTGCCAGATCTCAAGGCACGGATTGGCAGAGAGATAATTGGCAGGGGCACGCACTGTACTATGTTTGTGGCCATGGCTACCAGCAGAGGGAGCCAAGCCAAGATTACTGGATTAGGTGACCACCAAGTACAGGGGATGCGTAACACTCCGACCCCAAAATGGTGGCTTGTCACCATAAATTAAGCTCTGTAATTAACATTAGCATTACAGCAAAGGCATGTATGCCATAAGTGAGCTTTTACTATTAAACATGTCTGTGAGAGGGGCCGCAACGGAGGAAAAATTCACACAGAAGTCACAGTAATAGCCGACCATTCCAAGGAAACGTCGCAGCTTGTGACGGTTAACAGGCACTGGATAGTCTTGGACAGCTGCTACTTTGGCCATCACAGGGAACACATGGCCACCACCAACGACCCGACCCAAGTACGTGACCGTTGCTTTGCCGAATTCGCACTTGGCCAGATTGATGGTGAGGTTTGCTTTGGGCTGCACCCGTATCGCATAAAATGCGCACAGGCACAGAATGACCACCAGGGACTGATACAAGCCCATCAGTGAGGAAAGGCTCATAGCTAGATGGAGCTAGATGAGCACAGGATCAATGGCCATGAGAGAGTGAACATTTTGTCTTGATGCTGTGACTAGACCAATAGCTTTTTCCTGCTTCTTTTTCAGCTTAATACATTCGGCCTTGGAATGCCCTGGGTTCTTGCAATAGCGACAGAACTTTTGCTCTGTTTCAACTGGAACGCTCCGATTATTCGGATCAGATGGACTGGGTGCAGTGGAAAAAGGGCTAGATGCAGCAGATTGATTCTTAGAACGATTTAGATCTTTATGCACTCAATGAGTCAATGCGTACTGATCCGCAAGACAGGCTGCTTGTGAGATTGTCTCAGCTTTTTGCTCAGCAACATAAGTAGACACATTCTCAGGCAGACAATTACGAAATTCTTCCAACAGAATTAACTCTCTGAGATTTTCCTGGGAATCAACATCTTCTGACTGGCACCACCGATCAAACAAAGCCACTTTATCTCCAGCAAATTCAACATAGGTCTGTCTGTCCAATTTCCTGTAATGTCGGAACTTTTGTCGATATGCCTCTGGAACTAACTGATAGGCACCCAAGATTGAGGCTTTCACCTCGTCATAATCAGAGCTATCATCAAAAGGAAGAGCAGAGTAAACTTCCTGTGCTTTGCCTTTTAAAACACATTGCAGCAAACGTGTCCAATACCGCCTAGGCCACTGTAAAGTAGTTGCAACACGTTCAAAATTAGGAAAGTATTTTTCCACCTCCCTCCCAGTGAAGTCAGGAACCATACGAATGTACCGGCTCGCATCAAAATCATGTTCTCTGCGTGGTACAGCCTGGCCCTGTCCGCTTGCCTCAATTTCCAATCGCTTTAATTCCAGTGAATTTTTAAGCTCCTCTTGTCGAGCCGAAACACGCAACTTTTCATGCTCATTCTCAAGCTCTTTTTCACACAAAGTGAGCTCCTGTAAGCGAATTTGGAGTTCAAGCTCTTTAGTGCTACTCTGTGGTGGCTTTGTTTCAGCCGCACTTTTGGGCAAGATTTTCTGTGCAACAAGACCTTCGATTAAAGCAGTTAAGGTGGTCGCTTTTTGGTGTTATATATGCACTTGATAAGTCTCACAATTCAATCAGCTGGTTTTTCAAGCATTGAAAGAGAATCTGCACGGACGGCTCCACAACAAAATCATCTATTAAAGACATTTCGATACTTCAAATGCAATCAAAATCGATTTGGAAATATTTTTGGAAATCGAAAACTTTCAAAAACTGATCGAAAGGCTATAAAAATATCAGCTTCAAAATTCAGAAGTGGTCAAAAAAACACAAAGACCACAGGTCCACCCACAAAAAACCTGACAAAGCACAAAACACCAGTATAGCTGGCCAAAACGAAGTACAACTTCAGTGTGCGATCAACTTTCCAAAAGTTCACAGAACTTCACAAAACGACTTGTATCACAAAAAAGGCAATTCATACGAGAAACCAGAACACCCAGGAGATTATTGCTAACAAAGTAGGGGACAAAGTAAGTAGGGGACAAAGTAAACAAAACAGCCCTAATTACCTCTCTGTCTATCTTCAGTGGTTCCACTACCCAGCGTGCAAGCTCGTTCGTTCAGCAACAGACTACAGGCAGCCAATCACCAAACCCAAGCATACTAAATAGGGCTACCACCAAAAACAAAGCAGAAAATAACAAATTGATTATCTTCCTAAGGGTATATACAAAAGAAGAGAATTGCCAATACTTACAAAAAGTTGTTGATTCTTCAGAAAAGGTCCCGCTAAAAAAAAGATTAACACGGAATGTACCCTAACAAAAACAGTAAACGGTTCGGGGAAAAAAATGGGGGAAAAAAAGCGGACGAGCCCCCAATTATGTTACAGATCGAACCTCAATCCACAATATAAATAAGACTCAAACGAGAAGAGGGATCGAGTCTAGGGTTTTTAATTACAAAAAAAGGGATTTACAACAAAGAATGAATAAGTATTTAAGTTGATAGTCCAAAATAGCAAATGGCGTCCAAGAGAGCGGGGAACAGCGGCTCAGACAGCGGGAGCAGGAACAAAGGCGTGGGATGGACCGTCTTTCACAAGCATGCGCCGCATGCATCGCCTCCCACTTCACCTGCGCACAGGTATATTATATAGGCCCCGCCTGCCAGATCTCAGGGCACGGATTGGCACAGAGATAATTGGCAGGGGCACGCACTGTACTATGTTTGTGGCCATGGCTACCAGTAGAGGGAGCCAAGCCAAGATTACTGGATTAGGTGACCACCAAGTACAGGGGATGTGTAACAGGGGGAAAGCAGGTCTGGAAGAGACTGACACACATCATCATGAAACTAACACTTAAGGTGACACCACAGGCAAACATCGATGTATAGAAACATGAGTGATTAATACGCAATTTAGCATGATTTTTGGTTTGTAGTCCGTAACACACTTTTTAATTACCACTCACCCAACGGGCTAGTGCTCTCTCTTTCGTATTTGCCATTAGTGTAAATCACTCGCCTCAGGTGATCAGCCCTGCATATAATTCATCTCATTATCAAAAAAGTGCCACATGATTAACTTGGAAGAGCCATTTTATATTCCACATTTAATATCCTCTCTCACCTCTTCTCGCAAACAGAAAGTGTGTGAGATGTGAGATGTCATATTGAGTAGAAGGTGCTTGTTCAGTCAAATCAGTTTGAAAGTTAAACTTCCCAAAAAAATGTACACCATAGTTTTAATGAGCGGTTGCATTGAAACAATTTGAAAAGATGGAGCATTTGGCATAAAATGACTTAGCCTAACTTTATTGATGCCTTTATGAAGGGTGTCAAAACTCAGTAAAATCATATTTTGCAGGTCATCCCTATACATTGACTTCTTGAAATATGTGGAATAGGAAACATGGGGCTCTTCTCTTTGTCTCTCCTATCCTCATGGGACTGGAAATCGATCAAGGCCCACCATCTTTAAGGACATTCCAACCTGTCAATGCTCCTTCAAGGAGCTATGTGCTAGGAGGCTCCCGGGGGATGCTTGAGCAAGGAAACGAGTGCATCCTTTGCAGAATCATCGTTTTCTGAACACATGATATAAAAAATGATCGACTGGTGGATCCACCTCTCCCCATCTGTAATTGACTTGGCTTCAAACTGACACTTGACTGAACAATGATGTTCCATTTGCCTAACACACATTTCCGTGATTCCTCACATCCTTTCCTCCGATGGGTGGAGCTAGGAAGCTAGAAAAAGGATGCAAGGAAGTAAAAATAAGCAATTGGAATGAGCCCATGAAATATCTCGAAGGGCTGTCAACAATGTCGATGACATTATTCAATGTTTGTTACAATATTACGTATTAAAGAAAGGAAAGGTTATTTCATACTGAAGGTATGCCCCTGGCCAAATACTGCATTCATTTTCACACTTTTTCGGTATTTCAACATTACATTATGAAGGTATTAATAACGATGTAATTTAGTGCAAACAAGGAAACCCATCTCACCTGCAAGTTCCTGACTTTTTAAATGTCATTGATGTTTTGCACATAATGCGCTCCCCTGAATTGTAATGAGAATCAATCTGAACATAAATAAAAATGACATCTCAAGTTGTGCCATAAGGGCACCGTGTACTTGACGGATATTAATTTCAGAGACGAGTCCAGTTCTAGTGACAGATTCCCTACGGCAGTACCTCTGAATAAACATGACTTCTCCCATGAAATTGTGTTTTGGTGTATATTTCTGAGACTATTTGTGCAGAGAGAACACTGAAATGGCAATGTGTGAAATATAACAGAATCAAAGCTGTTGAAGACCTGCCAAAAATCTAAATAAATAAATGCCAATGCCAGAAATCTACACATTCACTGTACTTATTATCCGAGTTGGTATTTGCCCAAATACTTTTATTCTTCTGTAATTAGTTAAATCTGAGACCTCAATGCTCAAGATGCTTCAAAAAAAGGAGAAAATAGGTACTGTCATTATCCTTAATGATGTTCCAAACAGTTTATTTTGGTTAGCTTACCATTTGTCCTATGTCTGTCTTTTCTTTCTGTAGCTGTTTTTCCTAATTTCCCTGCCTCATAATGGCTTCCTTGACTTTCATTGGATTCTGTTTGGAGTTGAGCCAAAGGCAATCATAAGCCTAGAATCAAAATGAGACCCTGAAAGCTGAGGTTATGCCTCCTCTAATAAGAAGTGTGAGAGAGAGAGATCAAAATAAGGAAAAAAGTAAATTGTTAAAATTAATAAATCATTACAAAATCTAGATATTAAATCATTTTTCAAATTGGAAAAAATGCAGTTCTGAAATTCGCTTCAGCAGCGATATCCGCAGACAAGATAGCCCATCTACTTCAAGGTTAAATGTGTTGTGTGTTTAGAGATGCTCTTCTTCATACCACTGTTGTAACGCATGGTTATTTTAGTTACTTTCACCTTCCTGTTCCTGTCAGCTTTGACCAGTCTGGGCTATTCTCCTCTGACCTCTCTCATTAACAAGGTGTTAGTGTTCAGTTAATGTTCACATCAACCAGCAGAATGGGGAAAACATGTTACTTTGACCATGGAAAGATTGTTGGTGGCAGCAGTTCTGCAGACTAAAACACCTTGTTAATGACAGACATCAGAGGACAATGGCCAGACTGGTAAAAGCTGACAGGAAGGTAACAGTAATGCAAATAACCACACATTACAACAGTGATATGCAGAAGAGCATCTCAGAACACACGACTCATCATAACTCTACGTGGATAGGCTACAGCAGTAGAAGTCTAAAAAATAAGTCTAATAAAGTGTACAGTGAGTGTATATATTGTATATAAACTTTATTTGCTGTAATTCGTTCCCGCTTAATCCAAAAAGATATGGATCTATTCCTGGATTCCCGGAAACATACACATCTCACTATGATGCAGAATGAGGATTACTCAAGCACTTAATCACTGTAATCAAATGGACCATTCTGCAATGGAGACAGAGAAATGAAGGCAGTGATGTAACTAGCAAGAAAGTAATCCAAATTAGCACATTAGGAATGGAATAATTTTTAAACAGCAAAGGTAGATCACATCCAACAATTATCCACTTAGTTCAGATTTTACCTTAAATTGGTCATGTTCTAGCATTTCAAATGTAATAACTTGTACTATTACTCATCAAATATATTAAGTGAATGTTCTGCCCAAGATGTTCTCAAACCTAATTTCCCCCTTTCATGTTTTATTTTGAATAATTCTTTAAAAATTATTCTAAAAAATATTCTTTATTCGTGCTCACAGACTAATTTTTGCGTGGGCATACTCATTCATGTTCTTGCATTTCAAGATCCTCTACATAACAAATTTATGCATTTAAACCATGAAACCTCACATCACGGCACTGCTGAATTAGTTTGCTAACCATGTCTTTCAAGAACAGACCTCAATACATAAACTCTGCGAAATAGGCACCATGTTATTCAAACAACATAAAGCCTAAAATCCCAAGGATATTTTTTCTACAGTCCAATGACATGTGTGTTTGTCCACATGTTGGTCAATATACTAGGTAGAAGAAAATGCATGACATTTGAGTCAGGTAAATTACAGTATTACAGCATTTCCTTTGTGAGCTGGGTAAATGCAGTACCTCATTTCCCATATTGGTTATTTACAGTCCAGAATGTCAAGAGAGCTCCATAGTAACAAATTATGACAGGGAGTTGTATGACAGGCCTTCATAATGTGTCCCTGTAAAAGGGGGGAGGGAAGGTGCCCTGGAAAGTAACAGATACTGAAAGTGAGTCACTTTTTGTGATCTCCTCCTACGAAAACCAGACATAGAGGGAGTCCACTCAACAGGGCTCGTGAAGAACAGGGAGATACAGAGAGGGAGTTTCTGGCACCCAGTGCTCCGTCTGCAGTTCTCTGTCCTAGCTGATATTGACCACTCTGAAGCTGTCAAACTCAGTCTAACAGAGGCCAGTTCAATGGCAGCTGGTCATGAATGATGTAATAGCGGGAGTCTGTGATTGAGGGGCCTGGACGTGTTCACAGAATTCTGCTATCAATTAAGGGCCCAGCTTGGAGCAAGGCGGCAGAGGCCCACTCAGTCGCCGAGTCTGCCGTCGTCCTCTGCTGTTTTCTTTCACTGTGATTACAGAACCGCACCATTCCTGATTGAAAACCCACAGAGGGCTATTTCACAAAGCACTCAAGAGTTTATGAAGGCTCTGTATACGACATGGGAGTCTCAAATTAATGGGGAAGCCAAAAAAAAGAAAAGAAAAGATTAATAATTTTTGAACTGGGGCTGAGGAAGGGGTATAGTCTACTGTATCTTCATACCACAATGTCATTTCCTGTTTTGAAGTTCAGGCATACTGCCAAAGCAATTCTTGAACCAACACTCCCCCAATTCATCATTTCTCTTCCTTCTTCCCCAGCAGCCAGGAGAGCGTTAGACTGAGCGGCTGCTGGGTAAGTCTGTGCCAGCATCGGGTCTTGTGTTTGGCATGGAGCACTTTGAGAACTAGTGTACAGACGGATTAATAAATTGTTCTATCTATGCGTATGTCCCTCAGCATTGGTGACCAATGCTGTGGTCTCTCCCTAGTGCTGAGAGCATCATGGTACTCCACTCCTACAATTAAATTGAATGTCACACAGTTCTTTTGATGAGATGGAAGAGTAATGCTGAGTGGGTAGGGGCGCAATTCAAGGTGCCCTCTTGCATGAAATAAGGCAGGACAAGGGTTACAACAGGACCCTGGGCACAACAGAGAAAGCAAAGGCTGAGGGAAAGCAAAGGGTCCTGTTCAGACCTCTAATTTAGTCAATATAGTGATGCTGACCAGAGCTGGGCACCATCTGAATTTGTGAACAGAAAAGCTACAGTAAAGTAAATGATTAACAATGACAATGGCAACACCGGTGCAGAGGTTGCCCTCAACCATCCACATACTACAGTATGTGCATTTTTTGCTTTGAGATTTCTCAGAAGAAAATACGTATTGATGATTCATTTTGAGGTGATTATTAAGGTTTATGCGATTAATTATGCTCTATGAAAGCCATTCCAATTCCGGAAATGGAGTTTGTGGTGTGAGATTTGTTATTTTAAATAGCACACTGAAAAAAATACAGGAGACTGTACCCAGCCAGCAAAGAAACAATGGCTCACTAATGACCTGACTTTGGCACAGCTGTTTGTTTCACTGCTTTTTCGAAATTGGAACTTGGCACGACATTGGTCTGCTGGTAGGACAGTCAAGGAGAAGCAGTTGCAATGAGGACCAGCTGTTAAGAGAAGACAATTGTTGGTGTGGTCCTGCCATTAGCAGGCTTCTGCAGTGAAAAATACAGAATAATTACATGCCAAAAAAAATGAAGCCAGCAATGGTTTGTTAGTTGGGAGCTTTCTTGTTGGGAATTGGGAGGATTTGATAAAAACTGCCCCTGGGAGGTTGATCTGGTCCATATTTGAACAGACCAAGCAACATTTGGAGAAAGGTTTGTAGATTTGGGATTAACACTTTCTACAGCCCATTTCTGCTATAGGAGTTGTCAACATAATGAGGGATATACATTTAATTTACCTTTGTTTGTATCATATAGGCTTTTCTGGGTGATTGCTGGCAGTCAAACTACTGGGTGCTCATGTTTAGTCCTGCTGTAGGACTTAATAATCAGAGAAAGTAAAAGATTACTATTTTAATTGTAGAGCATTTGTTCAACAGCAGTTACCAACATTCTGTCCAAGGTAATTCAAGGGAGGAGAAAGAGAGCTCTTTTTGTGTCGTACCATTCTATGTCTTATGATTACGATGCTTTCTTATTATGCATGATGCATGTTGCTTCAAATCTCAAATGGGAAAAGGATCTCTGTAATAATTTTATGGTGTGTATCATTTACAAACACATTTCCCAACTAAAATAGTGTACTGTTAAGCCATATGAGCCATATGAAGACCATCTCTGAACACAAAACACATCAAACCTCTAAGTGCTACAGCAGCAGAAGACTTAAGTCTAAAAGAATATGTTGAATAAATACCTAAAACTGCTCACTGAGTATATAAACATGCCAAAGAGAGATATTTTCCTTGTCAGCAACGCAGTTTTTCATTGTCGGTACACCCCTAGAGGGCAATGTTTCTCCAATAAAGTGGCCCCAGGAACAAATATTCAGATACAAGAAATACACAGGATTCTAAAAAGAATGAATAAAAATAAATAACTGAGATCTGAGTAAGTGTTACCATAATTCCACAGCAGCACATGGGATTGAGTAAGCTAAAAAACTTTTTGTTAATTTGTTTTTGGTTATTTTTAGCAGCAAATTAAATTAAATTATAACACTTCTGCAGTGGAATCCTGCTTACTTAATTGCATATAATGAAGTTGACCATCAGAAGTAATGTTTTCCAATTATAAAAAAGAAGGTCTCCCTGCAAATATTTTTACATTTAGTAAATAAACAGAACGCATATTCTGTTTATACACACGTGTTACTAAGGTAATGACACAACATTAGATTCATTAAGTAATCAGCTGCTGATTGGCCATCTTTTTTTTTAAATTGATGCACTTGTATTTTGATAATAAGGTTGATAATTAGTATAGGCAGTCAAAGGAACAGATGGTGAATTAACTTGATTCTTAATATGATGCCCTCTTTAAAATGTTCTAAAGTTTAAACTTAACCTGTTCTTTCATGCCTAGCGGGATTCTTCAACTTGATGAAGAGACAGTCATAATTAGCAGGGTGCAACAGAAACAGCAATATCTCACTCCATGGGTTTCCTGTCCCCCAGGTCCCCTCCACTATCTTCTCCAGTCTATTTAAGTGCCAGATAGATATCTCTGTTCCCAGCACAGAGTGAGGCACCTCATCGACACCCGCTAATGAGACACAAAAGGACTTCCTGAGCGGCCATCATTATATCACACAGACAGAATGTGCAACGACTTGAGAAAACAGGCAACTGCTGTGAGATTCTCCCAAGACCATAGAGTGAAGATGCAGGATGTTACAGTTCAATTAAGAGAACTTTGCAAAACAACACTGTCCTTAAACTCCACCAAAGGACCACCAAAAGTTACTGAATTGAGCAGGCCTGGGAGAAGGTCTGCTGAATTGAGCTGGCCCATGGGCAGGTGTACTGAATTGAGCAGGCCTGGGAACAGGTGTGCTGAATTGAGCAGGACCATGAGCAGGTGTGCTGAATTGAGCAGGACCATGAGCAGGTGTGCTGAATTGAGCAGCCGATGAGCAGGTGTGCTGAATTGAGTAGGGCCATGAGCAAGTGTGCTGAATTGAGCTGGCAGGAGCTAGCACATTGACTAAGCAAACCCAGGAGGAGTGGGTGTCATGGTCCTTCTCATTTGAGCTCAGTGCACACTGGTTTCAACAGCTTGACCTTCCACGAGCAAAGTATAGGATTCCTGACATACCCTGTATGTCTCTGACCTTGCTGATGGATGTGTGCTGGTACTGAGTCAGCAGTATAACAACTTCAATACATTAAATCATTAGAGAATTCACCAGGGTTAGATATCCCTAAAGTGTTTGCTAGATCACTTTCGGCAAAGCTGACATCTTTCTTGATTATCATAAATGACATATCTCCCAACATACAGGGGTAAGGGCACTGGTGTAAATCAGTGTGTAGAGAGAGTGGTCTATATCAGCTAGGCGTGATACATTGGTTTGTGTTGGATTTCAGCTTGACATAAATATAAAGAAACTTGTGTGCCTGTATGTTTGAATAAAACTATCAAAATCCTTCACATGAACCATTGTTCCATAGTTATTAGCTGATTGTCAATGGGACATTGGTGGTGTCTGTATTCTATTTTGAGTAGATGGTTTGCATTCATATTGTGTATGGCATGTTGCCTATCTGTAAGTATGTGCATGCTTGCTAAACACAAAGCTGCCCTAAAGTATATGACAGACCTATAAAACACATCCGTTTGCCAGGGCCTCAGCGTACTGTACATACACATTATACATATACGATCAATGAAAATAATTATTTTAAGTTGAAGCAAGAGCCATTACATAGTCTGACTACCAACATCTGGAAAAATGCATTTCCATCCTGTTTTTCTCTCCATGGCTGTATTGACTTAGTTCTGGGGGGAAAACAGTCATTTTATGACAGGTGTTCTGTTTTGGGCAGATCTGAAACAATACCACCTTAAATATTTCATCAGAAATACTGCTTTTAGTGTCGAGATACTTCCTACTATCTGACATCAGATCCTTACTGTAACAGTGGCAACTGTACACCTGACAACCCCACAGTACAATGTATAATTCGCCATGACATTACCCAGGGAGGATGGGTTTCACACATGGTCCCTGCAAACATTTATAGTGGACAGCTGTTAAATCATACGCGCTCGTCTTCCAGTTTCCATTGTCCACAGTTTGAAGAAGGTCATGCCCTAAAAACTTTGCAAGGAGATGAAATGGAGTTTGAGCTGATTCTCATGCAGTTTTTATTGCAAATGACACAAATTTACATTGCGGGCATTAGCGTGAAGCTGTAATGTGCAATGAATGTATTCACTATGGGATAATTGTAAGTAGCAATTGAGACTATTTATTTAGTGCTGCTGAATGAATGTGTATACGAGGCGGCCCAGCTACTCACAGTGATTTACTTAGCATTTGTCTGATGGAAACTGACTTTGAGCTGGCCCGTCCTTTATTGCCTGCTCCGATCAGGGAAACTAAGAAGATAAGAGTCGCTTTAATAAAGCTTGATCAGAAAGGCAAACTCTGGCACGCCATTTCTCTCCTGCAGAATGGACATCAGCCAGAAGCGATACATAATACATTAGAGTCAGCTCATCGAATCTTGCACGTTAGAAATAATAACAATACATTTGAATAATTTTTGTACTACACAGCTGCACAGTGAAGCTTTGACACAATCTCTTTTACTCAATGTTTTTCAGTGACCACTGTATTGAAAAAGGCCCATATGAGACTTTTTCTAAGTTTTCATACTGATACATGCAGCCCACTCCGTTTCGATTCAGATTTACACGACCGTGTGGATACACAAGGGGATGACACAATAGCTTTTGGTGTCATCTCTGCATAAAACCATACATTGGTTCAACATTTTTACTGTTGAGAATGCTCAAAAATATCACCTGTAAAACATGCAAATTCCATTACAGCTTCTCCTCGTGTCTTGATGGCTGACTAGGGTCACGCACAGGACACCATGCGGCATAGATTCAGTGATCTTCACATCATCCAGATGGCTTCTCTTACGATGCCCACCTTGGCAGTGCATGTACAGATTATAAATAACACCGAATCCGTACAGAATTTTACCCGGCAGGATGCCCTCAATCACAACCCCGGTTTCTCTCTGCCTGGGTAAATACAAGGGAGCATGAAAAAAGAACAGGGAAGACTCCATAAATCAGTATTACTGTGGGCTTCTCATTATGGGTGCAGGAAAACTTTTTGCTCTCTGTATTTCAAAACTGGAAGAGGAACTATCGCAATTGCGATTTCAAAAGGTCATTTCATTGCCACGCTCAGAAAATAAATTCATGTATATATTTGCATCTCTGAATCCAATCACCCGGGAATGGTTTCCAACAACCGTGGAAAATAATAAAGGCTTTATACATGACCATGTTCAAGTGAAGTGAAGAATTCAGAAGCAACAATGTTCTCTATAGCTTGAAAAAGTACACACACAAATGTATTGAGGTCAGACAGGTTGGAACTGAAAGACTTTAAACAGCAGGTCAGACAGGTTGGAACTGAAAGACTTTAAACAGCAGGGCAGTTGGGTATTACACAAGCTACAATCACTGCAGTACAAAAACAATTCAATTAGATGAGATATTTTGGATAATTTGAGGACTGCAGCATTACAATGGACACAACAGCTATGCGTGAAATAACACATTGGCTAGCAATACACTTTCATAAATGCATTAATACACTGGTGCTTGCTTGCAACTTTTAAGCAATGTCCAAGGCTTAAATTTGTGGTTAACTGAAACAAAATCACAAAAAGCTGCAAACATTGTGGCCCTGCAAGGACTGGACTCACATTACACAGCATGTTTAACAATTACTGCTAGCGTGCTTTCCAGTTCAGTATTTTTTCCCTTCCCCAAGGTATTGCATTTGGAAGTGGTTCGACTGTTAAGCCCTGGTGTTGGAGACAACATATTTACTGACAACATATTTGAATCAGAGCACCATAGAAAAAAAGAACAGTCTTTCCTGCCATTATCAACGAGCCTACAGCCAGATGGAATCCGCAAAACAAAATTTGTCCAATGGCATCCTGATGCAAATCAAGCAAGGCAACCGTTTAGCTCAACATGTTTCTAGCATGTCATAATCACAGTGGAGATTATGCGCTTCACATTTTCTTGGACAGGGGCAAAATAACCCCTTTTTGACTTGTAAGTTTTATTTGTCTTCATTAGTATTCATTTCATTTTTAGTCTTCCATGTGACAGCTTTGCATAGCCCATTTTTTGGCAGCCGGTGCCAGAAAATCTGAATATAGATGCACGAGGCTGGTAGATGGATTTGAGAAAAGACTATGGAGAGAGAGAGAGAGGAGGAAGGAGATCTCTGATTGATGACCAGCTTCCACCGTAGCGAATTGGAGTCTGCTGACGAGCCAAATCACTAATTATACGCCTTACAGATTTATGGAGAAAGGGACTGTGGGATTGAGGCCTGGCCGCCTCAAAGCTGGACTAAGGGAGGGAGGAAGGGAGTAGGCGGGACGCTTACCTCCCCATTAATTCTACTTTCTTTCACAAATCAAATTACAATGGAGTTACATACCCTTGAGGTACAGGCAGTATGGTGGAATATTTCTGATAAACTACACTTATAATAACAAAATATATATTTTTAGTTGCAATATTTAAGTGGCAGTTGAACTACTACCACTAATCATTTGTCTTATGCCCACCACTGATTTTATTACCAATGGTTTAAGTGAAGCCATTGTGCATTTGTCATTTGTCATTTTTAATTTGTGTGCAAATGAAACATTTACATGAGTCCATTCATCTCTTGATTTCACATAAAGCATCAATAATCATAAACATATTAACACATTTTATTTTTCACTTACACTTATTTTCCAATGAGTGCATGGAAACAAATCAAACAAAGGATGTAATTACAATGCAATAACACAGTATTGTTTATGACATGTTTGTTACTGTTATTCATGGTAATAATGCAGTTATAGCCATCTTATTAACATGGGTCCCTGTGCACTGTTACAACCTAGTACCAAATTTGGCAGAATAGTACCTCATATTTGAAATGGCTGCAAAGGACCAATTAAAATGGTTGAAAATGGCTAACAAAAGTTAATGGCTACACAAACACAAGCAAAAAATTACAGGAATATATAAATGTTGTAAAATTGTCTACAACCAAACATTCCATTTCATGTCACTTCAGGGGCGAGGACTGAGAAATTAATCCCTCCTCTGTGTTGTCATTACTTGGGATATAATTCTGTAATTTGGAGGTGATAACATATACATCTATATCAAGATGTGCGAAGTTGCAGATCATTCTTTTAACAGTTCCAATACCTTACTGAACTGCAAAGACATTTGCAGAACACCATTGGTCCAAGTGAAGCTTTTTTGGTGCTTGTTTATTCTTTCAAAAAAATGTGATGAGCGTGAGTGTCCCTGACATTCTCTTTCACTCCACCACCTGGGGAACATTTATATACCCCTAGAAAATTGACATAAAGAGAATGGATGACAGGTGCTCTAAAATGATTCATATTGATTTGGTTGCCAGTTTCTCTTGTGTGTGTTCAACAGGGCCAATACTGAGACCATACCAATGACGAGCAGTGACACCAATCAATTCTGTAATAGCAGCCACATACCAAGACTCTGTTTGTCTCTGTTGCATTTACTCACCTTCCCTGCAGACGCTAAACTCAAACTAAAATGATATGTAAGATTTTGTTTGTGCCCTGGGACATTACATCAGCATTAGCCTTGGGCATCTCTGATGGCTGGTCTCTTTCGCAAATTGCTGAGAGAGAACCCAGTCCCAGGATTACATATTTTTGCCTTCGGAAAATAAAGAAAGATACACAGCCACATTGTATCCTCACAATAATTCTGCAAATATAAACATGTGTCTTTGTATGGGGCCCATGGGTCTCCTGTTTTCCATTCGATCACAGAGCCCAGGTTAGTTACCAGTCATGTAAACAGGCCTTCAGCCACTGTGACTTAAATATTTATCTTCCTGTAATGAAGGTGAGAAGACAGTTCATTAAGGGTTTACTCTCCCCACTGATATGCACTTCATTACAAAGGTGAGGCAACTTGTCATTTTTAGTGATGCTACCTGTGTAGAGACCAGATTCACACAATGGTTCCTGACAAACTTGGAAGATGGGGTTTGAAAACACACAATAACTGTTGCTCGTTAACAACAGTTAGCAATTATGAATGAGTCTGATAGCATGCTTGTCAGAAGTGACAGACAATTGAATAACATTTGTGTGCGTCTAGTCCTCTGTTTTTTGCTTCAAAACGTGTGGTGTCACCTTTCTGCTCCTTGCCGCACCTCAGACTACAGTTAAGCTCATACAGAATGGAGGAAGGCCCTTCATATGGAGCTTTGACATCAGTCCACAGGCACCTGATCTACCAGTGAGGGGTCACTAAAGTGATGAAACTTGGACCTCTAACTGAACTTTCCCATACCCTAGGTGACGTGATCATCAATTGCAAATCACCCTACTTGGCCATAGTCAGCACTGGCACAACTAAATGAAAGAACCAGCCAGCAACTGTAGGGTACATTAACCAGGGAGTATACCACTGTTAAAACAATGCATTTAACAACATTCTTCAAAACTTTTCACTTTAAATTCAATGTCATGACATTGCAATTGCAGGTCGGTTCAACAGATGTGCGAACAAAATATATTTTCCACTGCCTTTCCAACTGAACATTGCGCTCAACCATTGCGCTCAAATGATCTGCAGTCTGTGGGTTTATTGATCCTCGCTTTCGCTTTTACCTTTCACACAGTTAATGGGATCATTAGGGGATGAACACAGGCGTTTGTGGGTTTGTGATATTCTTAGCCTGTCTGTGTCCCTTGTTGGTGACATACAGTGCTCATTAACAAAGGACCCCAGGTGGCTAGGATATGTCAAGCCTCAGCAACATGACAACCAAGTTTGATAGGGAATGTAAAGCTCTGCCTAACCATGAATGTGTGCAATTTCACACCCCTTCTGGAGCTGGAACCGAACTGGAATTTCTGGAACTGAATGAGATATAATGTAAACAAACACGGGGAAGCAGGCACTTTCACCCAAACTTAACGTCTGTTCAGTAGTAGTTTTTCTCCTGAAGAATGTGTTTTACTGCTTATTGACTATCTCAGGCAATAAAACACAATGTGAATTTGAAAACGACAAGTAACAGCACAACGACCCTGTGTTTGGAAGACCACGTTAGCGCACGATGATCCAAGCACCACTGTAGTGTCTCGTTAGCAACGGCTTCCCCACCACAATATCACAGTGCAGCACTATGACAATGTCACTGCATGCTGAAATGGATTGCGTATGTGACGCGTACCAAGTTATGAAAACGGAAGGAATTATACTTTACACACACACAAAAAACAAAGCTGACCTGGAACTTGGTGTTTGGAACACCTCATTTAGTTCATACTGCTAATTGCATGAATTATATGCACCACATGCATATAGACAGGGCATTAACACCAGTCCCCCTTATCAGAGCTAGCCAGCCAATCAGCGGTTCATTGATATCAATGGGACTTAAAGACACAGTCACTAAACCAGCCTGTTCTTGGGCAGGCTCATGAGAGGCACTGGAGAATGGACATGTAAGTATGGATATAGATCATTTTTGGGACTTAAAATCACACACACACATCTTCTTATGGATATCAGGACTCAAAATAACACTGGAAAGGTATACATTACGGGAACTTTAAATACATGATAACCATTTTGACCCCATGTTTCCATATTCCACCCACTGTGATGCACAGATTGAATAGTCACATTTCATGGTAAGTGAGAAATGAAGCACTTATTCACAGCAGTAGATACATACCCTTCCAGATAAAAAGCTGCTCCATTACAAACTGGTTAGTTTGGCCATCTTTGTTCACAAAAACACACTTCAGTCTGCTGAATTGACAGACATGACATTTGTCAACTTCATGATAAGAGCAGCGACACATAATGTGTCATACAGGCAAAACCCCACTGTGGAAATAAACGTATATACTGAGAGGAGTGCAGTTCACCGTTCTTATACTTGGGACTTGTCGACAAAATAACATCTGCAATTTAATGAGGCTGAATCTAAAATTAACTGCTTAAAACCATTTGCATTATTCACTATAAGAATTGCTAAATAAAAAAGTATTTCTCAAAAAAGTTGATGCCACTTTCCCAAATGAATTAATTAGATGATCAGTGCATTGAAAGTTTACATTTCTTACTGCACTAAAGCTGGGCAAGAATGTGTAGCAGCAAGAAACTGACATATAATCATGTCCACATCCTACCATTAGATTAATTTGCATCGGCAGTTATAGGAAAATATAATATAACCAAAATAATATTATCTATTATAACAGAAAGATAGAATACAGAAATAGACATGGTGAAACAGGAAACCATCCTCATTACAATGCATGTTGAAGGAAAATGATCTTTTCCCCAGCATTCAAAACCAGAGGTGAACACTTCATTACACCTTTAGCAGCATTTCTTATTGTATGGAAGCAAGTAGTGGAATGCTATCTGCTAATACAAATTCTTGGCAGAATTCCAACCTGAAACCTCACCAGTATTTACCCTTTATTTATTTAATTTTTTTTTTTTTTACATCTCCCAGTACCTAATTTATCTTAGTTATGTTTTAATATACAGTATAAAATGGTTGCAGCACATCTTCCTCCTTTGAAAGTTGTGAGGACCTTGGACCCATGTATGAAGTTGTGACCCATGTATGAAGAATTCATACCAAGCTATATAGATGCACCTGGTCAAGTCTGCAATGTGTAATAAGCAGTGTCAACATCCTCTCACCCAGGCCTCCATCCTGCAGGAATTATCACCTGCCCGAGGAATCAATGTGACCAGCATGGAAAATCAGTCAACCCTGGAAAACATACAGTAAGTTTCCACTATACTGCCCTTTTACCCAAAAATATTTTGGAGACCAAGGCCTGCAGGCCAAAACACCACATGTTCACTTTTACAATCTACAACATCACAAATACAAGTCATCTGTAGGATGAAGATGTGTCTTTGGTTTTTATACATTCATGCTCCCCAAGTGTGATCTATCGATTGTGAACAAAGCCTAGAAGTGCCCATTTTCCTTGTGTGTTCTTTACCAAAAACCTATCACAAAAAGTCACTTTCCTTCTTGCTCCCGATGACAGTATTTATATAGCGCATTGAATCTTTATGCACTATAAAGCTAGCTGGTGAAAAACAAAAGCCTGTGGAAACAACGGCTTGCATAACAGTGTTTAATGTTTCCTGGGTGGGTTCATGTCATTGTTGGGCTTGATGATTTATGCAAAAAGTGTTTCACAGCTAACCTTGAGCAGCTGCACCACTAGAATCGTGACATTCTTTTAGCTGCATCTGCTCTTTGCGAGGCGCAGAACTGAGCCTTATGATACCTTAAATCCCAGCTTTGATGATTGTTTAAATAGTTCAAAAAGCCCCACAGGCATGTCTAAATTTCCAAAACACTTATATAGATTTAAGACATGCTTGCTTCTTGAGAAAATAAGAATCTTCCAGGCAATTTGTTTCTCTTCCTTTACCCTAATAGCCAAAAGTTCTAAATAATAGTCTCTAAAGCAGCATGGAATGACAGCTATTTTTGGGACGTTTATTTGCTTGTCCTTGGCTGCAGCTTATCTCTCTTCAGCCAGTTGGTTTGCTTGGAATAACGCCTGGTAAACATAAATAGCTATATACATTAAGTGTCCCCACTGGGACCTGAGTGGACCGAGTGCTGTTTGGCCTATTATTGTTGCATTTAGTGAAGTACGCCTTGGGGACCGGCCGGACCTAAATCAGAACAGGGAGGTGGGATGTGTTCTGTTCTGCTGCATACATCCATCTGTGTCCTGTGCCCGGGACCGTTCTGGCAGGGACTGTGCCTGTTAATGGCCTGAGTGGTCTCCTCTAGCCCTGAAGCTGTGTTCCTGAAGAACAATGATCAACCCGGTGCACAAAATGCAAAGAACCACTGAGCTGAGGCTGTCATTGTACGTGGTGTCAGTGCACAATGGATTGAGAACAAGCTCTTTGCTGGATTGAGATTGAGAATATGGTTGATCTGCATTATACTTCATTACAGAATCTACTAGACTAGATATCTCAGCATGGTTGGTGTAAGTCAGGGGTCAGCAACCCTGGTCCTGGAGAGCCGCAGGGTGTGCTGGCTTTCGTCTCCACCTTAAAATAAGCAACCGATTCAGACCCAAGAAACCAGGTGAGGTGAGTTAACTGTGCAATCAACGGCTTTCATTGATCAATTAATGCCAAGTAACAACGAAATCCAGCACACCCTGCGGCTCTCCAGGACCAGGGTTGCCGACCCCTGGTGTAAGTGGACAGGTTGGACCTGTTGCTGGTCCGTCTTTTGTTGTCCTTTGTTTCTTTTGCAATTGCAGGTCAAATCCCTTTGCTGGATTTGCCAAGGTTGCCTTCTGAAGTGAACACATTTGCTGGAGGTGTGGACAGGTCCATTGCTGGTGTAAAGAGACTGGAATTAACTGAATGACAAGACTCACTAGAAGAGAAATAAAGCAATAGATAAAAACCACACTTATGCAGTATTATACAGCACATTGAATCTGCCCATAAAGCCCAACTTATCTTCTTTTTAAGTGTGTGTTCTGAGCGAATAGAGAGGGGGGGTGGGACCATTATGGTCTTAGAACAGGTTGATGGACCGAGTCTGTATACTAAAGACAATCACGATGATGAAAGCGGTGGCGATGATGGTTATTATGATGATGATGATGATGCCAATGAGAGTGATAAGCCTTTGATTAATATGCAAATCTGCCTCAGCTCAGCGGTAAATATACTTTAAATTCAAATTAAAGCACTCTCACTACATTCACTTTAGCCTTTGGGAACTCATTCCTTTAAAAAGGTCTTATCAAGATCAATGTGCCACTGCAAATTAATTCATTCCACAGTAATGTCGTACTTCAGTGTCAAAACAGCAAGTTATATTCAACTACATTACATTACATTATTGGCATTTTGGCAGACGCTCTTATCCAGAGCGACGTACAGTTGATTAGACTAAGCAGGAGACAATCCTCCCCTGGAGCAATGCAGGGTTAAAGGCCTTGCTCAAGCGCCCAACGGCTGTGCAGATCTTATTGTGGCTACTACTAAATCTACTAAATTTGGGGTGGCCTAAACTAAAATTCTAGGTTTAGTTTTGCCTTTATCAAAATTGTTATGAAGACAAAAGCAAACAGGAATCCCTGACAAAATCTATGGATTAGTCACACATTCACAGCCTGTGTTTGAATTCACTCGTGTCTCCTTGAGTCTATGAGTAAATACTGTTCAACATGATGAGGGCTCCAAACCAGAGAGGGCCAGATGTAAAATAAGAACAGGGAAAAGACACAACACTGTCATGAAGAGAGTCAGTCACCATCTAAACTACTGAGAACGGGCCAGCGCCTCAACTTGTTAAGACACTGTTAGTGCATGGACAGGCCCCGTGGTCTGGCATCGTTTAAGATGAATGGATGAATAGATGAATACACATTTTGTTATGTTAAGTTAAGTTAAATGCATCAATCGGTTGCACTTTGAGAGGAAAAGATCTGCATACAATCTTCTGGTTTTGTAAACAATTCAATCAAAACCTATGTATCACCTTTTAAGAAGCAGACATGAACTACACTTGAGCCATGAAATAAATTAATAGAAAACTGCCATGTGTTGAACTGGTTTATTTCAAGTGTTTAAAGAATCACACAATGTTGCACCGCATCCAACATCAGATTTAAAGATTACATTCAACCAAAACCTTGATGGTGAATGAATGTTACTATATCAAGGAAATAATTTCTACTAATTTTTAAACCTTTAATCGATAGATTTAATGAATGTAATAAACTCAAACTAATTCAAAACTCAGAAAGCATATATTAAACCTAAGGCATATATTAAACCTAAAAATGCATAAACCAAAATGAGGACGACATAACTACATATTTAACATGCTCTTGAGATATGTGCCCACTAGATCCCTCGGGTCCTCCGGAAGTTTCATGGCTGTCCCACATGGCTGAACTCAAGGAAAGGCTGCCTTCAGCCATTTTGGCCCCATCCTGTGGAAAAGCTTGCCAGAGGGCCAGAGGGCCGTGGAAAGAGTGGACATTTCTAAGAGAAATCTTAAAACACACCTGTTTTGGCTTTTAGGTAAGTTGCTTTTATTCAATTTTTAAAAATTGCATCTTATTGGAAGTGAATGGAGGCGATGTCAAATTTTTATCTCATTGGAAGATGTGTGGCTTTCCCCTTAGCTGTAGTAAAGTTCAAAGAATCAGCTGTGTGTGTGCATTTTTAATGCTAGGAGCCAGTGCCCCAGAGGAGCGCTAAGTCTATCAATGCCCCTGGCATCCACCTTCTATAGCAGACTCCCTGCATCATCCCCACATGCAAGATAAGATGCAGTCTGCTACCCTACGCACATCCGCCGTGTCCAGGGATTGAGATATGTCTGGGGGGAGGTCAGGGTCATCATATCAGTTCTGCAGGCTTGGGTGTATGATTGCTCTTTGACAGCGTTTCCCTGGTAACCATCCATTAAACATGTGTGGGCCCTCTTTGACGGGCTGAAATATGAATCGCACAGTGATAGTAAATGCGCGTCGCCCTCAGAGTAATAATTCTAGCTCAGTCTGACTAAAGCGGATTATGCCGCCAATTAACTTTTCAAAAGCATCCTGAATGTGCCCAACATCAAAAAGAATTGCTCTCAAGTCTCATGAATCCATTTTCTCAACTTAAAGACAGAGGGAAATGAGGGAATGCAAAATAAATGCTGCCAGTTTACCCGACAGCTTGGCTCTTCATTTTGCCCTGATTATTAAAAGAAGACATTTTTTACAATAGCTTTTTCCAAGAATTTTATTGTATAGCGAAGGTCATTGCAGATACCCAGCTTTAAGCACTTCATGGAGGAAGGGGGGCCAGGGGAACAACAACACCAACACCAAATGAGGCTAGTTAAGCTGACTCAACTTTGTTTGACATAGAGACAGCCTCTGTGTAGGTATGGCTGCCCTAAAATGGACACCATACACACAGAACTGATTCTCTGGGAAGGTACTAAAAAATAAGAGAGGAAGAAGTGAAATCCAATCATAAATTCCTCTTCCAAGGAGCAATATTGTTCATGCTTTCACTCCTTACGAATAAATAGTAATAATAATATGTTTTTATTTAGCCGCTGCTTTTATCCAAAGCATAGTATCTCTACGTTCACCTTGTCATGGTCAAGGTGTTAAAGCCCAACAAGCATAGACAGCAAAACTATTTTTTGTAGAGGGGTGCTGAAAATGATAACCTCCCCTCCCCCACCGGACCCTATGTTCTAGTAGCTGAAAGTTCTTCAGTCCTCGTGGGTACACAGAGTCGGTACATGGGAAAGGCAGGCAGAAAAATGCTCAAGAGTAAGAGCACATAACAATCGGGCAACGAAACAGGGAAACTAGGTGAGATGAGGAACAGATGCGAGAGCAGGCAAATTAAAGACGATGAAAAGCGAACAAGGCACATGAAACCAAAGGCAGAAAACATAAAACTGTAGGATACGGGAGAAGGGAGTATGACACCAGCAGAATGTAAGGGAAGTAGGGAAATGCCGACACAGTTGCTTGTACTGGAAAAATTACATAGCAAGTCTAGAATAGCAGCGTTGAAACATTTAGCGTTCTGATCAGGACAACTGTCTTGCACCCCCACTTCCACCATTCATACCTACCAGCATAATGTCATAATTGATGCACTCTTGATAAAAGTCTAATTTAGTCAGAATGTAATTTACACACCTTGATGATCTGGCCCCTTGGTTAATTACCCTTGTAATTCTCCCTGTGTCAGCAACTATTAATGAGACATGATCTATTTTTCAAATGCTTTCAATGGAAAGGACATTACAGTAAAAACAGGTCATGACCAATAAGGTTAAGTTACTCAGTACGTAAGTGTCCTCACTGAGATCAAATTAATTATTTACAAAGTAATTCAAAATTAAGTTATTTTTTCTAAATTATGGATGGTAAAACTGTCACAATTTTGTTGAAATGTTAAATCTTTTTATGACAGGTACGTGAAGCTTGTCTGAATAGCTGTCAGAAAAGCCATCTGCACACTGTTCTGTTGTGATCTTTTGTGACAGTTCTGATAATGTAATGTAAATGTGCCTGATAAGTATTCCCAGATGAACAGGATTGCATACCCCTGTGTACACTCAGCATCCTGGGTGGGCCAATGTTTAAAAAATGAAACTGGACAATAATGGGAAAACATGATGACACTGATGACATGATCATTTTCTGCCTGCTGCACTGACCTTAGTAGTTTCTGCAAGAGTGGCACCTAATTAGGTTGTTGCGGTAACATAAGTGATGGTAATATTCGCAATTTCAGAAAGTATCCATTTTATTACCCACAAGCCTCCAGGAGACAATCTGAATGTGCTGAAGGAACATGCCTTTTCATATTATTTTAGAAGCCCTGACTGACAGGGCCAGATTAAGATTACCTGGGCCCCTGGGCTAAGACAACCTTTAGCTCAAACCCCCACCCCCACCCCCCTTCCGTCTATGTGCAAGCCTACTGCAACAAAACAAACAATTCACACATGATGAACACATCGATTTTTGCTTGCAGTCAGTTGCAACTGAAAAATATAAGCAGCAGCACAATAATATTGTACACCATAGGAATCCGCAATGAGTCAAATCCAAAATAAAACTATCAGCAGCAATACATGGAGGCCTACTCTGCAGAGAAGCTTACAATACAGGCCCAATGTAGCCTGATAGGCCTAATAATCTAAATAATGTCACATGAACATTCCAAACAAATCAGGCCTTTAATAAACAAGAGGGGTAGACTATTTAGAGGCTCTTCTTTCTTGCTTTGAAAGCTGAGACGTCTTTAATGAAATCCAGGGTGCTTAGCAAGTCACTTTCTAAGGCCTTGCCAGTGAGATTTCCCAGGCTTTTCCTATGGTCCCATCTCATTTGGCTCTTTATCAGTGACAGATAAGAAAATTTACTTCCCCAGACACATTAGTCATGCAAAGCTAAATTGATTCTTAAGGCAATATCTACATTTGAGAAAACATGTGTAATGTTCCTTTTCTTTAGGATCTGTAAAAGTTCCCTTGCATCTTGTGGCTAATTTGTGGCTGATGGCCAACTAGCTCGCATAAGCTAAATTTGACTTATGTGCTTGCATTTTTGCACAAAAACATATTGTAATAAGAAGTGCAGACCTCTACCAATAAAACTCCCAACACTCTAAAATAATCGCAATTTCAGACACGCCTACATGCACATATAAGCATTAACATCTTGGGAAATGATGGTCACCTCTGGTTGGTATGTACAGTCAGATATATAGAGCAAGCAGTAGCTGGTGTACCGCTTATCTCTTCCATAATACGCTATCAAGCAGTACATCCAGTTTGTCTCATTAAATGCATTCAGTTTGATCACATGGGTCTCAATGGCTAATCTCAATAAGCCAGCGGGAGACCCCCGCCAATTAGATTCATTACCACCAGCAACAAATTAAATAAAAACAAGAAATAAACTGTTGGTGCGTATATATGCCGGAATCATTATCATTTCTATTACCAGTACCATTTCCATTGCATTGTAAACTCATGTTTATTATGACATGGCAGTGGTTGTATTCCAATAAAGTCTAAACAAGATAATTCACTCTGATGTACACGGCTATAAGATTTTAATAGACGCTGCTTTGCGTCGGGTGATTATTTGTCTCCGCGTTGTGCATTAATACCATACACTGCAACTGCACACCTAGTCGTGGATTATCCCTTACATAATACATACCTATGTGGCTGGAGATAAGAGCATGCCTCTTTGGTCTTACAAATCTCTGCTTGCTGTGGATACCATTTTTGCTTCTTCTATTTTTTTCTTCAGAAAATCTTCCTCAGTAAAAGATCTCTAAAACTGTTTAAGACTGCATTGATTCTACTGACTAGTTGTGAACTTCTGGCGGTTCTTATGTATAATCTAGTTTGGTGAATTATTGATGTCAGTCACTCGCAGACTAGCCAACCAACCAGCCTCAGCCTTCTCCCGCTCAGCTGACCCACCACTCCTCCCATTCTCAAGTGCAGAGTGCCAACTACACTGGATGGCTGCACAGAATCTACGAGCTACAGGCAGGATTTCCATTTTTTGATAATTGTTATATTTCTTCCCCAGACCTTGTTGGCCCCTAAACTTAAGCCTAAGCACATGTACTAATCACAGCCAGCTGATTGAGTTATGAGAGCAGCAGGCATTCATATCTCAGATAACTAAACGGGTAGAACTGTTAATGGAAAGGTTACGCCATCCACTTTCTAATTTTCTTCCCAAACTGCACAGTGCCTTCAACGCTAGCAAAATGTCTCTGGCATAATCTATCTATAAGTGGGGAGTCGCAGCATTTCAGGGACTTAATGAAGCCACTTAAAACATCTGTCTTTCACATGGTGCTCCGTTAATGCAAAATAAAAAAGAAAAAAGGGAGGTTGAGACCCTGTGCTAATCGCTCCAGCTGTAAAAGCAGTTAAATCTATTAAGGAAACACTAAGAAGCATTGGACGAGGCCTAATCTCATTCATTACATGATGGAGACAGCCCTTTTGCATTACGTTAGGGAAAATATACTGTATGTGTTTTTGATAGATGTTTGTATTACAGGCTTAGATTGTAAAAAAATAGGATTTGTGCACTGTGGTTGTGTAAATTATCACATTCCATGTATTTGCAGTACAGAGAAATATTAAGGGGGCTATAGTCTGATTGTCACCTCATCCCATGCTTGCAGGCCCCACTCAGATGAAAGATGCACACATCTTCTTCAATTACGAGCCCCCTTCTCTGTTCCTCTGCAGTAAGGACAGTTTTGAATCTGTTCCAGAAATGTTATGCAGCAGTCAAGCACATCATTAAAGCTGGCAAAGATGAGTCCTCTTTATTTAACACAGTCCATCTGTCTCTGAGAGGGCTCAGTTTGTTTGCAAGGTGCTTTAACTCGGACTCCATTTGCTTTAAGCTCTCTCCTCACCATCTGCAGTGGCTAATGATGAGCCAGCTAGTATAAAATGTGACATTTAAAATGACAGCTGAGGCTTGTTTTTCAATTTAACCACAACTGTGCAAGAGGAGACCCAAATTTAACCTCACCTGATCCATCTGTTAGTCATATCCTTGTCTAATTAAGAACATGGAATAGATGTAGACTGATACAGTGAAGAAATAAGCAGTGTTAAAAGTCAAATAAGAGTTTTCACCCTTCCTTCAGTACAGTTATCAAAGCAGAACCTCAAATACAGCGCGCCTTGGATCTTGCTATTGAAATTGATTTTAAATTACAACATCCTTCTCAATATTGCTTTTTTAAAGAACTGTTAACCCATTACCCTTATGTCACTCCGATATTCTCCCTCATAAATTATGGAAAGATACAGCTATGAATTATTGTAATTCTGCTCTTTACTTCCTTTTTGATTGTGCCCCTTTTTCTTTACAACAGGTCAGCATGGAGGTCCATTGAAAACCTGTGATAATGTACAGCAGCGACGCAGGTACGAAGATGTAGGAGATTCACAAATTCTGTAGATTCACAAAGCTGACGGACAGAGGGAGAATGAGAGGAGTTTGAATGCCTCAGACAGAAAGGGGGGGGGGAAAGCTAAAATACCACCATTTGTAAAACGGAGAAAGAGAGAGGAGATAGAATACCAGATTTCTGAAAGACAGAGAGGAGGCAGATATATTGCGCAGCTAAGCTCATCCCAGTCTGCCCCACTCCCCTATGCAAGACAGGTATGACTGCAAAATTAGCATTTTGAGTCAGGGGGGAGCATTAAAATGTGAGGGCGTACAGCAGGGATACTCAAATGTAGCCCTCGAAAATGGAAACTATTATTAGTCACCTCTTTCATATTCATGCACCCTTTCTTTCATACAGAAACACCTACTTTAATCTTTTTAATACCCATATTCATTGTGTCCTATTGGTCGCATCAGTAGACATAATGAGGATCCATCCATCCATCCATTATCTGAACCCGCTTATCCTGATCAGGGTCGCAGGGGGGCTGGAGCCTATCCCAGCATACATTGGGCGAAAGGCAGGAATACACCCTGGACAGGTTGCCAGTCCATCACAGGGCACACGCACCATTCACTCACACACTCACACCTACGGGCAATTTAGACTCTCCAATCAGCCTAACCTGCATGTCTTTGGACTGTGGGAGGAAACCGGAGTACCCGGAGGAAACCCATGCAGACACGGGGAGAACATGCAAACTCCGCACAGAGAGGCCCCGGCCGACGGGGATTCGAACCCAGGACCTCCTTGCTGTGAGGCGGCAGTGCTACCCACTGCACCATCCGTGCCGCCTCTTTCATAATGAGGATGTATTATTAATATATTGATTGAGGTCCATTGATTGAAGTTTTTGTCAAATACCCAACGCATAGAACAAGAACTGTTTTTGCCGATGCGTGACAGTCTCAGTATGCATATTGAAAATGCTACAGTTTTGTTATGCAGGCAACAAAATGCAAAATGCTGGACCATTGCTGTGAAAAGGGCACTGACATCACCTTGATTTGTGTACTCTGTGGATTTCCAAAATCCAGTGAAGGTGAGGTCTCCCCACGCTTGTTTAGCCACATAAGGAACTGTTGTTGCTAATGTAATGGCATCTTAAAATAGACTATACAGATCGAACCGCAAGTTTTAACATTACAAATGGTATATCCTGTTACCATAGCGAATGAAAATTTCACCCTGAAAAATGAGTGAAAAATTTAAAAACCCACCCTGGCCCGAATACAGTGAACACAGAATGTACCAGCCAGGCCCCGATGTACCCATTTGCAGTCAAGTACACTTTCTATGGGAAGCAAAAACTTTTGGGAAGTGTCCACATTGTTCCAAGACTGAATTCCCAGGTGGAGTGCTGCCATTGTACCTTTGCCCAAGGTACTTGACCTGAATATCCACACTCCATATCAAGCTGTATAAGTGAAATGCATGCAAAAAAATTAAGTTATATAAGTTGCTCTGGGAAAGAACATCTGTATATGGCCAAACTATGAATGCAATGCAACAACCTTTTATTAATCAAGACTATATTTGGGACAATTCCATTCTGAATAACAAGGCTGGGCATGGTTGAGCAATTTCCCCATTCATCCTGTACCTTTTCAGTTGTGAGACTTAATTGGAGCCAAATTTGACCCCCATAGACCCTTATCTCATAATCAGAGTGTGAAGTCAGAGACTGCTGCCCCAACAAACAGAACTTGATGGCAAGAGCGCATTTATTTTTCTCCAACTTAATCCCAATGTAGCACTGAATCTCTCAGCTGGATGTGGTGAAAATAATTCTCCATAGGCATCATTCCCCATAATGTAACCACTTTGAGTGGTTACTCAAGTACCAGAACAGACTGTAGTTTATCCACTGGCCTAGTAGCATTGTGCCTTAACATGAAATGTTTTATTTGCCACTTGCTGTTCCAATAGTTTTCAGCAGCTTCAGAAACCACAGGCAGCTGCAGTCTGGAGATATAAATCGATACACAGTCATAAGTTCATCATGAACTTGACTACACTACACAACAAATTTCTGAACCTGAAATGCTTCCCATGAGTCCTGCCTAACTGCCATTTCTTCAGGAATAGAACCGAGAAGAGCGTTCTTCAGTTTATCCTAAACTCAGAGCTAAGAACTGCAGGCGTATGAGTCTGTACAAGTCTGGGTCTACCAAAATAGCTTTGAGGAGGCAGTTTCACTTCCCTTTGTTCTGACAACTAGTTTGTCTACACAAATTTGTCTGCTGAATTTGTCTGGAAAGTTCCCACTTAATTTCACAGGTAATTTGGTAGGCTTAGCATGAAACTTTACAAATACAGATATCATGCACTCTCTCCCGTCCCCCGTGTGGCAAATGTCCACCTCATTTTACCTTCACAATCGACATTGAAATGCCTCTCAGTAGACCAGAACCGCTTGTTCTCGTTAGAAAACCTCTCAACTCCAAACAATGCAAACATCAGTGCACAAATGTAGTATTGAAAACACTCTTCTGGTCAGCTGGGCTCCCTGTGGGCTGCCTGCTCCTGCAAGTAAGGCGCTACACTCTAGCGAAACGACTGCAGTTAAGCTCATGCCAGCTTGTCCGTTTCTTCAAAAGGACAGGCATGCTACGCTTTGCCTTCCAGAGCTTACTGAGGATGTTTGTTTCAGCATTGAGGTGTTAATTTACCACTCCAAATTGGGGAAAAATTGGGGGATATTTATTTTAAACAAATGCAAATTCAGCTGCACAAAGGAGCGTTTTGTTGGCATACTTATTTCCAGGTGTGCTGTGTTCTTATTTGTATTGTTATTAACCGAATCAGATCGGTTCCCAAAGGGATGCTTGGAGCACACAGAAAGCAGCGGTACAGGTAATAAGAGTAACACCAGCTTGTGATACAGAGGCAAGATGATTTACACAACACATAAGGCACACAACACATCTGTTGTGTATTCTTGGTCAGTGTGCTCTCTTTCTGCCTGAGGGTTAATAGAAGTCCACAGTGCAATAGCATCATCTGGTAGTGAACCGCCTAGTGCTCTTGGAGAAGCTTAAAAACAAGCGGCCAAAACCGGGCTCCGTATTCAAAGCTCATTTCCTGCTCTTTTTGAGAGATGTTGCTCACTAGTGCCAGAGTGGTTTTTTTCAGCCACCAGCTTCAGTGTAAGTGAATGGTAACAATATGGCAAAACTACGTCCATAATCTGGACTCAGTAGGTGATTTTTTAAAATGTCTCTCCATGTGCTGATTTGTTAAGCCACTGTGTTATTTTGATAATATAGACATATTTTGTGGATGGATCAGGAGCAGTTTGCATCACTGCATCTCACGTGTTTAGTCGATGACTGTTTCCAGAACCCCATGCCCATATATGGGTCCCCCTTCTCGCTATTGTGCAGTCCCTGGCTCCAATTTGTACAACATGGCAGCACCTGAAAACTGTACCTCTGCGGTGTCAAAATGCCTTTCACAAACCCATGGAAAGTAAATGGGTGACGTCATAGCCACTTGGCCCATATTTTTTCTAGAGCCTATGGGAAGGATAAACTGAATGCTGTATGGATGAGCAGCTGTCATTTGGTCAATACACCTATTCAGCTGGACTGCTGCTTTGCAAATTCCAGCCTAGATTGATTTGAAGGGTGTGTGTGTATTGATGCCATCGTAGTGCATTCTCTCATGTATAACCCTGAAAACAGAGCTTAGAGCTATGATGCTTGTCCATATTTATATGTGCATTTTTTGGATAGGAACGGCTCTGCTGTTAATAATAATGAATAACAATAGTTATTTAAGAAGAAGAAGAAGAAGAAGAAGAAGAAGAAGAAATTATAAAGCATAAGCTGTGATGCTTAAACATTGTTCTCTTGCCACCATTGTTGCTGTTTTGCTATACAGTAATCAGAACACACACAGGAGGAGATTGTCCAAAGAAAAACATGACAGCTGGTGCCTGGCAAATGAAAATTCATGAACATACACACTTATCATAACAGACTAGCCTTGGTTAAAAAGTGGGCTCCACTCCACAGCCATATCAGCTATAATTCCACCAATAAGAATGCAAAATTAGCATGAAGCAGGCTTTTTTATCAGGGGATATGAACACTTCAAAAGAAGGAACTTTTGACTTCTCAGTGGAACAGAAACGTATTATCCATGCAAAATTAAATGCACTGTATTTGGTACCGTTTTGAATGAGATTTCTGTCAATAAAGTATATATAAATAATAAATCCAATGTTTCTTTATAGTTCACTTCACAGTAGACATCAGAATAAAATCCCTACAAAAGTAAGTCTAGGACAATTGTAACAAAAAAGAAAAAGAAAAAAAGAAACCTTGGGATGAACCTTGGGATGAACCAGAATCAATATGGGGAGCCCATCCTTTTCTTACCAGCTCAGGGTGTGGAATCCTAGTGACCAGCAGCCAAATAAAAAATAAATAAAGAACCAAATAAATAATTTCATGCAACTGTGTTATGTAGGGCACCCATTTAAAAAGCATTAAAATAAATGGCAAAACACAGTAAAACTGTTAAAAGCCTGAAGGGTAGTATTAAATCATGAAACACTCCATAGAGATTGAACTCCACTTTTTTCAGGTTGCTGAAATAGATGCCACCATTCTCAGAGTTTTGCAGGGATCTGAAAGAGGTGTTCACATGTTGAAAGAGATACAAAATCAACACGACAAAAACCTGTTTACACAGGCAATGTTGAGAAGGTACTGTAGAATGGCACGGGTTTAACACTGGATGTAGTTTGGCATACCTAGTCAAGAAAACACTTGTGCATCCTGGAGAGCATAAGGAAAAATGGAAAGATAAAAAAGTCACATGCCATGAGCTTCACTCATCTAGTGAGGCTCCCTACTACAAACTGTCCACTAACTGTTTTCAAGATGCTGGAAGACACATGACAGTCCTATACTCCTCCAAAGATCATAGCCATCGATACCAGCCTTTTCCTATAACTTGTGATAAAGTTGGAGAACACATTTGGAGGAATTTGTCCACCATTCCGCCAAGCAGAACTTTTCAGAATCCAATCTTTTCACTCCAAACATGTTGATTGTGTTTATGGCCAAAACATTTGAATTTGGTTTCATCTGAACTCCAAACACTTTTTTTGATTATTGTGCTCCGTAAGGACTTTCTTTCTACCACCCTTCCAAAGGGTTTGAGACTTTTTGAGACCGCAAGACGCAACCATTACATTACATTACATTACATTACAACCAATTTCTAAAATTCTTAAACTGTGATCCTTGGGTTCTTTATGGCCTCCCTCACCATCTTCATCCTCACCGTCCACAGGGACAAAAAAAATAACATATTCAGTGACTATGACTGAACAGAACAAACTGATCAGCAGAGTGATTCACAATTTCCAGCACTACTGTTCTGAATGACTCTGATCAATGGTCTATAAGCGGGAAGCCCTCAACAATAGCCTACTATGTGAACACCACAGTGTTTCTCTTACATACCATAGAGACAGAGGTGGTGCTGAATGTCTGGCACCGCTGCAAGAAAAGGTATACATATTAAGCTATGCTGTTGGCACAGGAGTACTTTGTTGAAACAAACGAGGAAAGCAGCGGCCTTAACACTCCTATCAGCAGAACATTAATATTCCATTCATTCCATTCATTATCTCAACCCGCTTATCCTGAACCGGGTCGCAGGGGGGCTGGAGCCTATCCCAGCATACATTGGGCGAAAGGCAAGAATACACCCTGGACAGGCCGCTAGTCCATCGCAGGGCACACACACCATTCACTCACACACTCATACCTATGGGCAATTTAGACTCTCCAATCAGCCTAACTGTGGGAGGAAACCGGAGTACCCGGAGGAAACCCACACAAACAGGGGGAGAACATGCAAACTCGGCACAGAGAGGCCCTGTCCGACGGGGATTCGAACCCAGGACCTCCTTGCTGTGAGGCAGCAGTGCTACCCAGTGCAGCTTCTGTGCCACCAGAACATTAATATTTCACCATATTTTTCATATTCAAGTGTGAAACATGCATTAAATGGTTGTGCTCGTTTATATTAGCTTTTAAAGCCAAGCAGTATGACAAATACTTTTTTTAGTGTATACCACATAAAACAACCTATTTTCCACTGCGAGGCTGACAGCAGGTCAACAGCGACTCCGCAGTGTCTCTGTTCTTGAACTTTAAAAACACACTGACACGCAATGACAGCCATCTAGCGTTGTAGTATTTGATGTATGAATGAAATTAATTAAATATCCAGATATCCAGATATTATATATTTAATCAGCCTATGGGCAAAAACACCTTGTTAATGAGAGGTCAGAGGAGAAGGGCAAGACTGGTCAAAGCTGACAGGAAGGTGACAGTAACGCAACTAACCACACATTACAACAGTGGTATGCAGAAGAGCATCTCTGAACACACAACGTGTCAAACCTTTTTAGTGGATAGGCTACAGCAGCAGAAGACCAATACATCTACAAAAGAAGTCTAATAAATACCCAATAAAGTGCTCACTGAGTGTAAATATAAAACAGCAACTGCTAAACAAAGCGCAGCTAACGTAACATACAGAGCAAAGCTGCATGGTTATGTGGCATAGGGCGAAGGTGGCCAGTATCTGCTGACGTAGGGCAGTATAGCAGTTTACAGTAAAAAAAATTTTGTGTGCTTAATCATTCTGATTTCCTCTTCCCCCGCTCTACCACATCTCTACATCTTGTGCTTTTAACACCACGCCGTATAGCATTGATCAGTTCTGTCCTTCTCTTGATTGGATCGGTATTTACCAGCACGGGTACTTATATCCCTCTTACCGACAATGGCAGAAATAGCACGGGACCTCGCTATTTAAAGCGCACTGCCCGGGCTCAAGAGAGGAGCGTTCTCAGTGTGTGAATGATTCAATTGGAGAGAGACAGGGTTGTGCTGGCGCCGTATTCATCAGGTGAGACAGCTTTCTCATTGCTTTTCCAATAAGCCTCGTAGGAAATGTATTGCTCCAAACAGCCATGTATTGGATTTCCCGGCCTTTTTTTTTGCCCTCTGTCATAGTATGCACCCCCCCAGAGGATCGGAAAAAATTCCATTGAGATCTCAATTTTCTTTGGAATTTCCCCCCACAAGCAAAATGAGATTACTGTACCATCAGAATGCATCGAGGCACGTGCACAAAAGTGTATTGTGTGTTAGTTGTAAGTGCCCAGATTGTAATAACCAGAGATCATAAGTAGCCAGAGCATCCAACCCCAGTGTTGAGTTACCCACAGTGCCATTAAGCACAGAACAAAAGCAACACTGGAGGCACGGGTATATGACCAATTTATAAGATGTTGATTCCAGTAGCCTGACTTTTTTAATCTGCCTTTTTCTCATTCATTAGACTGTTGTATGATCCAGTAATATGATAACTGTTTTCTCCCTTGAGAAAAAAACTAAACACAGATGAAGATGTCCATTCCAAGATTTTATAAATGAAAAGCAAATGCATGCTTGTACTTCACAACACTCTGACCGATCTAGACTGTTTATACATCTTGCTTGTGAATTAAGGCACCAATATTTTCAGGTTATTGACCACTGCCACCTGCAATTAATTCTGGTTTTCAGAATAAATACGTACATAAATCAAAGATCAAATCAAAAAGAAAATATAATTAAATGGTTTGAAAAATCACAGAAAATAATGACATCTGATCTGTCTGTTACCATGTATTTGTAAACATTGTGGGGAATACACAGGCTATTTTACAGCTTTTGATCTACATGTTTTAAACAACAACAAATATGTGTTTGTGCTTTAGTGTGGAATGTTTTACCATGTGATATCTTAATATGAGCTGCAATATCTGAAAATATGAGTGTGCATAAAAGAGTAATGGTTCAGAAGATGCACAATATGCTCTGTATGAATCAGCTCACTAGAGATATCAAAATGTATCAAGTGCTAGTGAAGTCTTCTATGTATGTAATAGACTTTGACTCATCTACACCTGCATCCAGGAGAGCGTTTTTGATTTATTGGGGTCTTGTCGAGGGGCGGGGTTCTTCACCATAGAGAGCATTATATTCCTCAGTCAATCCAGTCTTTTGACATAGTTGAGCTCACCAGTTGTTTATTTCTTGTTAATAATGAACCAAACTGTTGACTTGAGTATGCCCAGGGTTTTTGCAATTATGACTGAGCCTTATGACAGCTTAATTTGCATCAACACTGCTGGGGAACCATGTACAAAAGGTGCTGTCATTTCTAAATGGTTCATCCGATACGGATCACAATACTCAAATTAAAGCTGACAGTCTGCACTTCAACCATCGTATCCTTTCCAAATCCGAATGCTAGAAACGCAACTGCTTGCCACTGTAATATGGAACAGAGCCGAATAAGCCCATGGTCATTTTACATTACTGAATCCAAAGCATTATTTACTTGGAGCATACAGTACATTTCAAGAATATGTGTTCTGGTACACATGAAGAGAACTCGTTAAAATCATGCATCTTGAAATATCTGGGGTCTCACAAGATTATGTCCATTTCATCTTTATGATAACCATTCATTTCCCCATACAACGCCAGGATCACACAGAGGTGTTATTTTATACATTGCACCAAGATTGGTTTTCCAGGCCATGTCTCCCATCTCCTACCTGTCACCAGGATGTACAATAACAGACAGCAAGACACATATAAGAAGAGTGCATCAAATGTTCCACTTTTACAATGAGTTCCTGTAATGAAACATCCTGCTGTTTCAGCCAGAGGCTCCCTCAAATGTACATTCATTCTCAGCAGGGTAGCTGTCACACACAGCATTCTTCCGGCACATTCCCACTGTCCAGTAGTGTTTCTAAGATCTATGCCATCATAATCGGACCTCATTTTTACAAAGCTAGTCATCCAGTTTTTACTGCTGTTTGTGTTGTTAAGCTGCTCATATATTAAATTGGATACACAAGGTATAAGAAATCTTCAAACTACGACTGTGAAGAAAATAACTTGCATTTATCTGACTGGCAAACTAAGAACAAATGATTGCTGATGACCATTATCTTTGCCTGACAAAGATTACCCCTCTCACCCATCTACATATTTCCAGTAAAGGCGGGGGGAAAATACTTCTTCACGGCTCTGTAGATGTTTCTCTGACAAGGGTATGGTTATTAGGAGGCTGTGTACTTTCATATGAAGTGAGTTAAGTGAAGTGGGTATGTAGGACATTTAACTGCAGTTCACTGTTTTGCCTTTGAATTCACCAATTCCCACAGTCACCAAAATATGGGTACACATGGGTCATAGTTTGCATGTTTTTACATCATGTTTTTTAGAAATCTCAAATCTGCTGGGGAAAGTGTTTGCTTCTTTTTGTGAGTGTGCACAGTTTATAAACAAGGCCTCTGATAACACTCCCAGTACATGTATACATGTTAAGCGACCTGATGACAGGTTTTTGTTTGTTACGAAAACAATATATGTTCACAATTTGAATGTCTGTATTTAATTTTAAATGTATACTTTCTTCTATACAATTACAGAGGGCTTCATATTAGCACTATAATATAAGGGCATCCTGTGGTTAAGGTACATGACTGGGACCCAAATCAACTATAAGTCTCTTTGGATAAAAGTGTCAGCCAAATAACATGTAATTTAATGTAATTATTCAAACCCCAGTAAACCCTCTCAACTAAGGTTCTCTTTGGCCCTCAGCCATCACAGCACACACTGTCTACCATTGCTACGCTAATGATAATGAACTCTCTCCCTTTCCCATCTCATGACACTTCAATTGAGGCATGCATATGTGTCTCATTGACATCTCCAGCTGAATGTCCACCAAGCTCAAGAAAAACCTTGAAAAGTGTCAAAACTGTCTTACACGGCCCACATCACTGCCACAACATGATCCTGCAGGTTTGCAGGAATCAACTGCTGGAACAGACCCTTCCTCCCCAGACATGCTGTGCATCTCATGATTCAGGCTCTAGTCATCTCCTGACTGAACTACCACGACTGCCTCCTGGCTCAAGCTTTAGTCATCCCCTGACTGAACTACCACGACAAGCATCCTGTCCAGATCCCTTCATTTCATCCAGAAAGCCACAGCCAGTCTGGTTTTCAACTTCCCCAAAGTTTTCCATGTCACCCTCTGGTGTTCCCTCCACTGCCTTCTGGTGGCTGGATCAAATGCAAAACTGTGGTATTAGCATATGACAGGGGTCACCAATGCTGTTCCTGGAGATCTACAATCCTGAAGGTTTTCTTCAACCTGAATTTGGCACACCTGATTCAACTTATTAGCAGCTCAATGAGATCTGAATCTGTTGAATGAGGTGCGCTTTGTTAGGGTTGGAGTGAAAATCTATAGGACAGTAGATCTCCAGGAACAGGGTTGGTGACTATTGCCATATGAGGATACTAAAGTCCATGCTCCAGCCCTAGACCCTAACCCATGGGGTGTGGGGCTCTGCTGGGACCAGGCACCATGCTCTCCCTGGCCAGCAGTGTCCTAGTCTTCACTCCACCTGACCTGGATTCTTCTCCCCACTGGCTCCCCAATGGTGGAATGACTTGCCTGCCATCTCAGTCAGGACAGCAGAGACCCTCACCACCTTCTGTCATAACCTGAAAAGGAATATCTTCCAGAAACACCTCTATGCACCTTTCCCACCCTGATTCCAATTCCCCTCTTTTACATATTCATCCATTTACCCTCTATTCCCCTATCCCCTATCCCACCAGATGAATGAATAAAAACAAATAGAAATACTTTCCCTTCCGTGTGTTAATTCTAGTGACAAAGGATTGCCTATCATTGTGCTACTTGGGATACTACTGATCTACGTCTTTTCTTCATGTCACTCCAGATGAGAGATTCAGCTAAATGGCTAAAAATTAAATGTGAATGTCTGTCTGCTGTGTTTATACACTTGTTAATTGACTATGAAAATAACTTGTTAGAGTGAGAGATAGGAGTTGAAGGGATCTGACTATCCTCAGATTCTATCACCTAGTGTGATATAAATCATTGCTGTGATTTCTGCGAAGTTTGACGCGACAAAACAGCTACTGTTGAAACACACACCCACCAGCTCTGCCACGTATCGCCTCTAACTTATTACTTCAGCACCAGAGAGCACCAGAGCTAATAAAAAAGGCTAATACGGGTCTGATTAAATGACAAATCCGCCCTCTATTTCTGGATCATTACAAAGCCGAAAACCATATTGCCTTATGATCAAAGCAAATATCAGTTTGACAGACGCATGCAGTCAAGCCAGAATAACTGAACATTACAGACATTGTCATTTAGATTTTACATTACAATTTTTGTACAAGTTATATCCAATTTAAACTTTACTCAGAAGAAAGTTTCAGGCTGTGACAGTTCTAGTAAAAATAAATTTGAAAAAGTAACAAATACAAAAATGACATTAATGTCAATCATTTTAGCAACTCAGATTGGACAGGAAGAAAGTAATTGTTAATGCTTGATACAGTGCTTCAGAAAACAATAACCACTTGAATAGTCTGAAAGCTTTTCTTTCGGGATAGGCAGGCTAAAGAAACATTTTAAATAACATATTTTAATATTGCATCAGAAATCTGCGCCTAATCCGTATTCATTATACTTTTGTAACACTATTTTCACCCATATCATCAAATTATTTTGTAAAAGTCATGCTGAAACTTGCAACCTGCATTGTCAGGAGGCTGAAAATAGGTGTTTCAGTACATGGTCATCCTGCGAAGAAAATGGGGGAAAACATTAAAGATAATAAAATTAAAATATAGATAAGTGGAACAATACCGACATGAAAGTTAATCCAATCTAGATGAACTAGATTGGATGAACTCTGATGTCTCCATGGTAACTTTCACTTATGATATCATTTAAAGGACCTGTGAAATACAAAAGTATTTGTAAAGAAAATGTGCTGATCAACAGTATTTCACATTGCAATGGAATATTTTTCATTTTTCATTCAGAATAAATCAATAAACACAGTTAACTGAGAATAGGATGAACAGTTGTCACATAATTCAACCGCTGATACAAAATCCATACCTGCCAGGAAAAGGTTCTAACATTAAAATGGCTATTCATCATTATTAGACTGGTTCTATACATTTTCACGAATATCAAAGCATTTTTGCAGTTTGACATGTATTTCAAAGTGCTTTGCTCCAACTTTCAGTGCTTGTTTTTATTTTTTATATGAGTAACATATCCTTGAACTTTCCTGTAATTATATGCATTTATTATTCTTAGCTGTCGGACCAGCTTTTTCCCTTGTGTGTACACTATAGATGTTTAATGGTGTCCATAATTGCCAAATTGCCTTTTATTCTGTATAATTAAAATAAATTTAATTGAAATGCTTTTCTACATTTACATATTATAAGGGTATCAGTGTCACATGGAGCCACTCTTTGTGAGCACAAAACAGTTTTATTAAGACTGCTAACATGCTCTGAATGCCAAGAGTCTTTTCTCCCTTCTATTCACGGCTGTTGAAAGGAGGTTCTGAGATCTGCACTATCCCTGCTCCGGGTTGATACAGCACAAATTACATTTGGTGCTTGGACTTGAACATGAGAAATGATTAGCTTCTGTGAGGTCTGGGTTAATAAAATACCCAGTGAATGGTTTACAGGCAATTTCTTTTTTAACCCACTCAATTGTACCCATTCGTTTAGGCCTACACTAGACCTTATAATTAATAAGGTTCTAACTGAGATTTTGGACAAATATGAGTTAGTGTCATAAATATGTAGTTCCTAGGGCACTAAATATATGTGTGAAGTTTTCAAATTTAAAAGGTTGTATCTGCTTAGAGTCCTTGCACTTTGGTATTAGAAGAGACAGTTATCTCAACTACCCAGAAACACACACACACACACACACACACACACACACACATATTTTGGATGGGAAACTAGTCACCAATCAGACTGAATTGCAAAGATTGCTGATCATGCTCCTAGCTAGCGAGCTGAGAAACACTTAACCAAAAAGACTGAAGTTTGAGTTTTATCTCAGAAGTATGCAATATCCATTCAATTTATATAATTAAACCCATACAACATTTTGTCTATCAACTGGCTATAAACAACTGTTTGATGGTGGTATGTGCTTACAGAACAATTCATTTTTTGAAAGCTGACTATCCCCAACGCCCATACTTATTAAAGTAGCAGAAGGGTAGCAATCATAGAAAGAACTGCTATGAGAGAAATCCAGCACCATGCACTGTGTTGATACCCTCAAATTGTATTTTGTTTGCAAAACATGAACCAATTAAAGAGGCTGGTTCAGAATGTGAACCAATCAACAATAAGATTGACCGTGTGCTTTGACACAACAGTATACAGCTAGAAGCGATGAAAATATGTTTGCATCTTTGGCAGACAAATGACTTATACTGCCGAAAAGAAGAAAATAAAATGGATACAGCTCGCTGTAAATCTATAATGAATGGACACAATTTGAAAGGTGGTGAGAGCTTTGGGAGCAAGTAGAAGATGGATGCACACCTCATTTTTCATACTAGATAGGTAGGCCTACATTTCAACAGTACCAGGAATTTCTGTTTGGCAGCCAATTAAGGTACCATCAATACATTTAGCCACCAATGTAGCTAGGTAGCTATACATTTGTTACTTCATTTGCCGACTAGTTTGGTAAGCTAATGTAACCTGTCGAATAGATCACACGATAGCTAGAACCAGCTAAAACACTGCTTGCCAGATGTACTGTAGCCTTGCAAAGGATCCAGTCATCCTCTGCCACAGGATTAGCAGCCTATTACAACTAGAATAGTGTGTCATGAAATTACATTGAAAAATATAATAATTTGTCACTGTAGCTAGTAACCTAAAAAAATAAAAATAAAATACCCCCAGTTAAATAGGACATTTCTGCTAGTAGTTGTTTTATTGTACTATTGTAAAATATCCAGCAGAGTACTGATTTGGGAATAGGTCTACTGGGTAACTGTTAGTCTGGGATAGATGGTAACTTTAGCCTTGTTAACTTCAGACTAGCTAGTGAACTTAGCAAAATCAGTGGCTAAATGGTATTTTATTACATGAAAGTTGATGTGCATTCACAAGGTTTCTTCGTTTCTTGAATTTCTTAGCTCAGCAATGTTTGTGAAATGTGCATTTTCTTTAAATGTAAATGAATGTGAAGTCATACAGACACAGCAAAGGAAAATGGAAACCCAGTGATGAAAACAATGATTAATAATGATGAATTATTAATTCAGGATAATATATCAGCTTTTTATGTCAAGGACTTTTATTTCATTAAATATTAAAGCATGCAATCTACATGTACGCTATCTGCAGAGTTAATCAAGAGGCTCCATTTATACCATATCACCAAGTTCTCCCGATATTCTGTGCCTTTATCTGATCGGTGAACCCACAGAAACTAATGGACATGTACCTGATTCCTGGAGATAATGAGACTATGCCCCAGATGAAATATCACTCCCACCCAAAGATGCCAGGGTAAAATTAGTGCCTCATTACCTCACAAATTTCCCCTGCTCCCTGTTTGTGGGTCAGCTGGTTGTGACTCCTGGATCTGTGTCAGCTATTGTGACTGGCGGCTGCTTTAATCATGGGTTTCCAGAGAGAATATGCCATGAACAGTATTATTATGTTTTACCAAAAAAAAACAATGAGCCATAGTCTACCCAATCCGGTACCAAGTATGTGAGATATACAGTAGTATACACTCAGTGAGCATTAGGTGGACCTGTACACTACCTTGTAAATGCAAATAATTAATCAGCCAATCATCTCCTGTGATTTCCACACAAACAGTCACTAGAGTTTGCAGAGCATGTTGTGGAAAATAAAAAACATCCAGTGAGTAGCAGTTCTGCGGGCAAAAAAGTTAATGAGAGGGGTCAGAGAAGAAGGGCAAGTTTGTTGCAGTTGCACAGGGGTTCGATTCCCGGGCCTGCCAAAAGGCTGAGTTTGGCCAGCTCACGTGGGGCGGCATAATTGGCTCACCAGGGGGAGGCTCGCAGGATAGAACCACAACACCCTGATCGCCTCAGAGTCACAGTTGCGGTTGGAGGCGATGCGGCTTGGAGAATGCTCCATGCTCCATTCATGCTGCTGGGGGATGTGATCATATGTACGCGGTGTATCCTAGTAATCCTGAAAGCAGGCAGTAATTTGTTTGCACTAATATACAGAATGTAGCCTATAGCTCACACACAGGATGTCGGAGAAGGGTATTGCCCTATTCGTACATCCTTGTTAGTTAAATCAGTCTCCATGGGGTGGATACCAGATCAAAATACTTAAGAAATAGAGCCATTGAAACAAAAGCAAGACCTCTCACATCTGATGAAGTCAAGCCGATCGTGTTTTTGACATGTCAAAAAAATAAAAATAATAATAATAATCACGAGCCTGTAAACCAGCCGGAATGACTGGGAATGGTATCTCACATTAGTGACGTTAAGACCTAACGTCCTTCTTACGTTTTGGTCCCGATCTGAAAAGAATAGTCAGGCAACAGGGTGTCTATTCCTACCATCCCCCACAACCTCACGCTCATTTTGTATGATTTTTGTCTTGTGTGTTATAAGACTGTATAGATTTGACACATATCACGGGCAAGCAGAAACTGTGAACCCTGCTGGAGTACTAGTGCAGCCGGGGCACGTTGGAACACTGTGTTATAAATGCATCAGCCACAATAACTTTTCTTGTGCTCACAAGATTAATTTTTTTCAATGTCCCTTTATGGACTTCATACAAAATGGTGTAGGCATTTAATTTTACTGCTTAGAAGTCTTTATAAATCAGTTGTTAATGTATGAGTATCTGTGACCACAACAGAGCAACACAGCAAATGCTTTTGTGCTGCTATTATTTAGTAAATCTGGGCTGAACTATTTAAATTTTAAATTGTATTAAAAAAAAAGACAAGCCTGAAAAATTATGATCATTATATATCAGGATTTCATGTATAACATTTTTGTTGCAGTTTAAGTCAGGCACTGGTAACTCAGACCAAGTATCTAGTATCTAGTATCCAAGTACACAGAACTTCCTGAAAATTCTGAGTATACTGAAGAAAAAGCCAAAACAAGTTTTTTTTTCTACAAATATTTAGTCTAATATATTTGGTTGCATGCAGCTTCAATCATTTTATGCTTGTTTGTTGGTGAACGGAAGCCCTGGTCAAACAAAGGACACTGTTGAGCATCATTTATGGAAAGTCCCTGGGAAGACAGACTAAACAATGCATCTCTGAAAATCAATTACTGGAAGACAAAAGGATGAGACTGGAAAGATGAAAAATGCACCCAGCATAACAAAATAAATCCCAGGAAGAGAAATCAAATGCAGGAAGCAATGCTGATTAGTGTAGCAGCAAGGCTGCATTGTAAATCTTGCAAAACAGAAACTATGACAAAAGTTTTCAATTTTTACACTGAAATTTATATTTTATCAGTTTCATGTACTGTTTTATATACTGCAATTTTAAAATGAAAGACTCTTGCAGCACTTCATCTCTGACTAGAAATGAGCAGAATATGCCAATTATGTAGCAGTTCCAGTTGTATGACTGACAACTGGATGGCTCTGAGTCATTGACAATGGAGGGGTGTTTTAATATGGTTGTCTACCACTGAAATTCCTGCAACAGCCTAAGGGGTAGCACTGAGCACAAAAGTTAGTTTTAACATATCAGATATAAACACGCCATATGCACAAAAATGAGCTTGAAAGATGAACGCAAAGGTTGACACTCATAAAAATGAGAATGTGTGCGCCTGTGAGGAACCCATGCATACAAAAATTTTGGAGACAGTTGCAATTGGAGATCGTTGGAACAGACATCTCAGATAGTAGCGAAATACAGATAATACAGAAATCTGGAAAAAAACAAACCAAAAAAGATATAAATATATGATATCGCCTGTTGGGTGATGCCCCCCATGTGTTTAGTTCAAAGTGGTATGGAGTCCTTCAGTACAGTAATAAAATAAAAAAGTAGAGTGGTAATGTTTATTCATTTCCCTGCAATGAAGTGGTGTTAAAATACGTACTATTACGGTTAAATATGCAGATGTTAAATAGTAAAAGGATAATGAATACTCCGTTCTCTAGAGATGCGGTTACAGACTTGTGAGGCCATGCGCAAAGGGTGCATCACCACACAATTCTCAACAGATTCAATTTTGGTCAGAAATTACATAAGGGCAGTCTTGAAATACTAGTCTTTCATTCAGCTATAAATCCATTACGCTTCACAATGTGAAAATATGCGAGGATGCAGTACTTCAACTGGAGAAGGAGATGGGGCACTTGAAGGGAAAATATAAATTCTTTAATGACCTTAAAATCCAGTAAAAAAAAAAAAAATATATATATATATATAATGATTATAATTAATGGTACAAACAAGCCTTTGGCAAATTGTGTATTAGAAAAAGAGTGAAGCAACAAGGACACACAGTAATGGTGGTTCAAGTTTCCCAGGGAGAGGGAGGACTGACCTTAGAAGGATTTTTTTAATTATTATTATTACTACCCTATTGATGGTGAACGGCCTGGTGTTATGCTTCTTTTTTTACATTTGAATGAGTGATTAACAGATGGAGGCCCCCATTGACATGAATGTGGTGACTTCATTATTATTGAATTATTAATTATTAATTTTTTTTCCCTTATAGCAATTCTGAACCAATTAACACACTAATTAATATGTAGGTTGAGTGAGGGGTTTTAGCACAAAAAAACTGTTGGCTTCGGTATTCAAAGTGCTGAACATTGTACAAGGGCATTAAAACAGCTGGTTTCAGGGAGTAACCTATTCTACATTCTTTCTTCATTCCCACTTCCCTGACAAGGACTTCAATAAGCAGAGCCAGTGGAGTCATTTAGCAATGGAAGAGCCACCTGCTTTACCTGCCATTCCCACAACTTAGAAGAAGCACAGTGACAAATTGCTTTATTAATGTCTGACTTGAGAATAATCCTTGTGGGCATGATGGTAGTTTCAAATGGTGGGGGCTGTTAAACTAGGTACACACCAAGTTGGCTTCCTCCAGCAACTACAGGTAATCACCACGATGTTCATGCATTACACAGCACTTGTTACTTAAAGAAAAGTGACCAAAACAAGTAATGTCACGTCTCTGCTTTATTCAATCCAAAAATCAATGAGCTGTAGTTCAGTATCTTTTTTAGAGTCTGTGCTTCTTTATCCTGAAGTGCTGCTGGGTATGTTAGTTTTCTACTGTACTTATTTGGTTTGACTTGGCATGAAATATTGATCTTGAATGTTTTTTTTTATAACTTGTGTAGATTTGTAGGTACAGGTAGGTAGAGGTAGGGAACATTCAGCCTAAATTAAAATGAATTAATGTTTAGAGTTATTGTGGGAATTTTATGAAAGTCCAGCATGATTTTTATTTGCATGGCTCTGCAATATTCATGACTTTCAAAGGAGAACATTAAATACTAACTTTTTGAGGTAGATGGGGAGAGCATGGTGCACATGACAAAACACTGCTTTGATTCAGTAAAATATGCAATTGCATGTAATACTAAGAATCTACCCGTGGTAAAAAAAATAAAAAATAAAAAACTGACACATACAGTAAGACCTGTACATCAACCTGTCACATGTCAGAGATAAAACTTATCAGAAGCATCATGACATGCTTTGCTACCAGGTTGTCCTTCTTGAAACCATTGTTGATTACATTTTTATTAAAAAATGGAAAAAGAATTGAGAAATAAAGCAAGGTTTTCAAATAGTAATTGCATATGGTAAAAAAAAGAAAAAAGATTGGTATTTCCTGAATATGCTAGACTACTAATATATTGATTCTAAATACAAATAAAAACCTGTCAAATAAACCATTGCAAAGATGATAACAAGCTAGTGATTTTAAAAGAAGGTAGGTTCATATATTAATTTCATTTTTCAGCAGGGCAGAAAAGTAGGCTTGTAAGTTCATGCTAGCATTCTCCAGACACACAATATCCCCATGAAATGCGTTGTTTCTTGAATAAAGTATGTAATTTCTCTTATCCCCTGTAAACTGTATGGTTCGTTTTGCTTCATACAGTCAATGATAACTGTCTTTGAATAGCTCATTATCCAATGAGGAGTGTTAGAGCTTTCTTTTTTTCTTTCTTCAGATGATTACATCTGTAAGATAAGTCCCATGCTCTTTAAAATGAGAGGCCCCATCTAATGTTCAGAAGGACCTGGTGGAATAAATGTTTCTTTTGAAAATCTTTTTAAACAGTGAAACACTTGTTTTTGTCAAGACACTATTTCACATCAATTATTTTCAGGTTGGGACAATTCTAGGTTTTATTATTCACACAGTGTCCCAGTATTCTTACTGAAAAATAATATTCTGTGTTTAACATCAGACATACACTCAGTGAGCACTTTATTACATATTTATTACACTTAATTTTTTAGACTTACTAAGTCTTCTGCTGCTGTGGCCACTTATAGGTTTGATGCGTTGTGTTCAGAGATGCTCTTCTGCATACCACTGTTGTAATGCATAATTTATTGTGGCACTGACACCTTCCTGTCAAGTTCAACCAGTCTGACCATTCTCCTCTGAACTCTCTCATTAACAACGTGTTTCTGCCTGGAAAACTGCTGCTCACTGGATGTTTTTTGCACAATTCTCTACAAACTCTAGAGTGTTGTGTGTGAAAATCGCAAGAGATCAGCAGTTTCTGAGATACTCAAATCACCCTGTCTGGCACCAACAATCATTCCACGGTCAAAGTCACTTTGATCACATTTCTTCCCCATTCTAAAATTTGGTCCGAAAAACCGCTGAACCTGACCATATCTGCATGTTTTTGTGCATTCAGTTGCTGCCAGATGATTGGCTGATTAAATATTTGCATTAACAAGCTGTTGGTCTACCTAATAAGGTGCTCACTGAGTGCATTTTGCAGCACCAGCGTCTGCCACAGTGTGTGTGTGTGTATTGCACGTTGTGTGTGTGTGTGTGTGCGTGTGTGTGTGTGTTTGTGGTGCATGTAAAAATGCTGAAGTAAAGGATAACATTAGATGCTCCTCACAGTTTCCATTGCTCTTTAAAACTAAAGCCCCATGTCATAGACATGACGTAATTGTGTGTGCGCGCTAGGTTAAAGGATGACATTAGATCCTCCTGATAAACCCTGACATCACCTCCTGGTAACAGAACTCTGGAGTGTCAGTGAATTTGGGCCAAGTCGCTTGGGCAGGAACTACAAACCACAAGCAACGGGGAGTCCCCATTGGCCTGTGTGGTTGCAGAGCTGGGTTATCACAACACTGAGGATAACAGCAGGATGCATCAGATAGGATGATAGTGCTGAGAGGCAGAGCTTCTGTTTTGGGATTTACTCATGACCAGTATAAAAGTAGATTATAATGGTCATGACTCATGAGTATAAAAACCTGACTGGTTCTATTTCGTGTAATCAGGAGAATCAGTACTGCAGCAGGAACTATAATGTGAATTTAGATGGGGGACTGAACAAGATGGCAGCCGCCACAGTATGTCTGTGAAATTAGGTGCAATTTAGATACAAATGTACATATTTTAAACTTCATGCACTTTCATCCGTGTACCTGTTCAGCCCTGTGGACTGCCAGTTAGACTGCCTATAACATAGCCAACAGCCTGCTGTAGCTTAAAACTGCTATCTATGTTTAATTTATTAGCCTCCCATGCCATCTGCCGCAAGCTTCTGCTAACATACTATAACATAATACCTCCACGGACCTATCCTCTCAACTGCACTGGTTGTCTCTGTCTGAGCCAAAAGATTGCAGTACTTGAAGGCAGAATTTCCTGATAAGACAGGATGAGCAGTGCTTTTAGTCTGTCTTGTTAACAACAGCCTCTCAAGTGGCACAGTTGGACACAAGCCTCCCATGGCACGGCACAAACACCACAAATGCCCGGACGAATCCCTGCCATCCCGAGGCTGGGAGCAAAGCCCAAAACCACCGAGTGCTCAACACCCTCTGTACCCGAGCGACAGACCGTTCTTCAGGGAAAACAGCTACAGGGAATATGCTGGGCTCAGAAACTGGTTCTGGATGGGTTGGAAAAGCCCCCCTCTCTCATCCACTAAGAGCATCAGACTGATCTGTCACCTACCCACTGGGAGGTAGCTAATGTCCAGAATCTGAAGATCCCTTGCCTGGTTCCATCTCACCTCCTTGATAGGCTGGTGCCCTGCTGGGCTGCTACCCACCCCCCGTAGTCAGCTCTCCTGACAACACAAATTGACTCAATTATAAGTGGCTGAGTAAACAGTTTGTTGACATTTTGAGATTTCGGGATGAACCCAGCATTTTCGATTTCATGAAGCAAGTGAATTTAGTATACGTATATGGTATATTATGAATACTAGCACAGCAATTGAGGGTTTCTCTGCTTTGATTTGGAGCTAACAACACCCCCAATCCTATAATACTTCCATGTCTAACTTTCCTGTAATGGACCTGGAACCCTGAACATTTAAGCAATCTCACCCAGTCCCATATTGATTTAATTAGCATTTTATTTTTCAATAAGGGACAATTCCATAGGCTATTATAGGCAAATGGACGGCTGGAATCCCTCCTCACAAATCTAGCCAGTGAGTGCAAGATAGCAAAATATCACCGTTGGTTGTAGGAATTTAACCATACATTTTCATTGATTGTACAGGAGTCCAGGGCAGGGGAGTAGAAACTCCTGGTATGCATGTTGGGTTTGTTTCACTGGCCGTGTGGTAGGCTTGCTGCAGTTTGTTTTGCTATATATCTGCCTGGACTCCAATGAGGGCATAGAAAACACAGGCTCAGTAACAGTCACCGTCCAAATACGATTCCATTTTCATCAGGTGGAAGAGATCAACTTTGGTCAGCTTTATTGATGTTAAAATGCAGCTAGCTAGCGAATGGAGGGAACATTTCTTTTCATATTTGGGTGAAGTATGAACCTAATGTAAAAACAATGCAGATTGATCCCGGTTGTTGATGAGGTCGGAGTGATGTTAAGCTTAGTAAAAGGAGACAAAGTGAACTACATGCAATTCTTTGGGGTGAATTCAGTTAGCAGAACAAGAGAGCACAAATGGAAAAAGGATAAATTCCACACAGATATTAGGAAGTATTTTTTCCACGCAGGGTGGTCACTGTGTGGAATAGCTTGCCTGGAGATGAAGTAGAGGCAGAAACACTGGGGGTTTTCAAGACCAGGCTTGACACGGTGCTAGATACGACTTAGCTTTTAGGCAAACTAAGCAGTAGGTACACTTAGTAGTCAGAAACGGCAAACATTGCTGGGCTGAATAGCCTGTTCTTGCCATTATATTATGTAATGATTTATATCCTGATATCCTGATTTCCCCTGCCCCTCCTTTGTGATATCCCTATCCTTGTCTAACCCCCCCCCCCCCCCCCCAAAAAATAAAAAAATGAAAAAATAAAAAAAATAAAAAAAATTCTGATGACAACTATGTTTAGAACAGCATTTCCTGTGTATTTTGCTAGTTTCTGGATGTGATGCTCTGATTTATGGTAGAACCTATGCACTTGTAAGTCGCTTTGGATTAAAAGCGTCTGCCAAATGACTAAAATGTAAATGTAAATGTAATGTTATGCATATCAGCACTCATGGAATGTGTCGGCCAATCACAATGTGCATTTAGGAACTAACTGCTGTTTAAATGGATTTAACATCGCAAACCTAATTGATTCCACTCAAGAACTGTGTGCATGGATTACAAAACAGAATATCTTGTGTGTGGATATGCATACAGATTGGCTACTGATTGTAAATCTGAGTTTATGGATTAGAGATTTCAAAACTGCACCTTGGGGGGGGGGGGGGTTATTAAAGCCACGGAAAGGAGTATGCAATCATGCACGCGTACCTTGAATTGAAAAGGCATATTGGTGTATTAAGATTTATTGGCCATGGAAGGGTGAACACTATGAAAGAAGATTTCTATGCGGCTGCAGGTAAATTTGGTGTCATTCACAAGAGGGCTTCACTATGGTAATATTTGCATAATCACTAATAAGTGTTTTTGTAGCATTTCCAAATACCTTCCTGACAGCAGCACCACCAACTGAACTGGCCCTCCTGGGAGCTGCTGGTGACCAAGCCTTGTAAAAAATTTGCATGTTACATTCTTACATTTTTAGGATTGTATAATATCTTTTTGAAAAATACTTCCCTCATCCAGTGTCAGTGGAGAGGATCTCATGAGCTCCGTCTCATGGAAGTGGTGTGTGTGTGTGTGTGTGTGTGTGTGTGTGCGTGTGTGTGTGTGTGTGCGTGCGTGCACATGCTGAAGTAAAAGGATGACATTAGATCCTTCTGATGTGATAAACCCTGACATCACCTCCTCCAGGATCTGACTGGACATTTTCCTGGGATCAAAACTGCAAAGTATCAGAAAATCGGGGGCAAGCCAAACCGCAAGCGACGGGGAGCCCCCATTGGCCTGTGCGGTTGCAGTGAGCGGGGTTATCACAGCACTGTGGATCACAAAGGACACGCTTCACCTCCCAGGGATGGTGGCAGGAGGTGGAGAGTCTGTCATCTCTGTGGGATTTACACATGACCGGAGTATAAGAACCTGACTGCTATTCTAACAGGAGTTAGCTGCAGGAGTCTGGACAGAGGCCTGGATACCTGTGTGTCCTGTGAAATGGTCTTGCTCTAGGAAAGTGGCTGGGGTGAGAAACAGCCCTGCCAATTTAAAAAAGAAAAAAGAAGAGGAAAACAGGAGATGAAAGATCAGAATCATCTCAGCACTCATCTTTCCCCTGTCTCCAGACTGGGATCACTTTTGTAGTTATCAAAAAACCTCCCCCCTCCTTTATTGCTTCATAACGACTTACCTCCATGATTAATTGAAACAAAAAGCAAAAACCTTCATGACATTTTATGGCATTGTTTTGGTTTGTAGTCAAAATCCAGCCGTTTCACAATGGATGTCATTGCACACTTGTTGAGCAAGGTAACATATGTGTAGCCAGTGTATGCATTGGTAGCCATAGAAGCAGATATTTAATCTTATTTTTAAGCATCCATTTCAGCTCCAATTGTTTCAATTAACAGCAAGACCATATGGCGCTGCTGAAATTTACAGTCCAGTCACGAAATATACAAAAACAATCTTCTACAAGAATTAATTTACATTGCAGCAAGGGTATGGAATCAGTGTCCTGGTAAATTGTTTATGGGAGAGTTCCTCTGCAAATAGTTTGAAATCTGATCACTTGAGTCACATTTTTTTCAAAGTTAAATCTAAATTGAACAATGCTGACTCCCTGTTCAGAGGCCTCACGAGGTGAGGGGTTACAGCCACTTTACAATGTGAAGTAAACAGAACCAGTAATTCTAATCTATGTACAAGAGTCCCAGGATAGCTGCCCCCAGAGAGCACTTATTTTTCCAATTCATCCCTGAAATAAGATTATTATAAAAATGGATGTGACAATTATTTTAATTTCTGTCAGGAGCATATGGATACATTTCAATGACAACACAAATATTATGAATAGCCATGTTACCAAGACCACATATTAAGATACCAGAATTGTCTAGTACAGAGTGAGAACAAATTCAAATGACTCACAGGGAGAGTTAGTGTGTTCAGTGAACAGCGGTCTCAATTTTTTGAGACAATTCTTTTTCTGCTCAGCTTCAGAACAATAAACCTTTGCCCGGACCCACAAGAGCTCATAACTAGGGTTTGAAGTAACCTTCAGACCCATTAACCCACCACACCTGCTCCAAAGCTCCCAGCTGCTTCTCTGTGCCGTGGCATCTGGTGGATATAAATGCCTCTTGCAAATAACTTTTTTTACTTTAAATGTTTGAGGGGTGCACTGCATACCATTTCTTTTTTTTGATACCTTGTTGGTCCAATTCTAAAGAGCCAATGGGCCTCATGCAACACATTGTTGTACTCTCATCATACATTTCTCATACTTTTTTCATATGAGGGGATCAAAAGCCAATGGAATAACCCATCCATCCATCCATTATCTTAACCCACTTATCCTGAATAGGGTCACAGGGGGGCTGGAGCCTATCCCAGCATACATTGGGCGAAAGGCAGGAATACACCCTGGACAGGTCGCCAGTCCATCACAGGGCACACACACCATTCACTCACACACTCATACACTCATACCTATGGGCAATTTAGACTCTCCAATCAGCCTAACCTGCTTGTCGTTGGACTGTGGGAGGAAACCGGAGTACTCAGAGGAAACCTACGCAAACAAGGGGAGAACATGCAAACTCCGCACAGAGAGGCCCCGGCCGACGGGGATTCAAACCCAGGACCTCCTTGCTGTGAGGCGGCAGTGCTACCCACTGCACCATCCGTGCCGCCCCAATGGAATAATAATAAATAAATAAAAAACTCATACTGTACCCGATTTGGTAGACTGCAGTTCAGTCGTTTTTGTCAAAACATAATAATATGGCGGACTGCTGATAAACTCAGTTCATTAAAATATACATTTCTGAAAACATTGAACATGAAAACATAGAAATAGGCAATGCAGTTGTCGAATCTTGAGTCATATTTGATCTGCAACGCTTAGTTTTAAAGTTTTATCAGAATTCTGTGAGAGGCAAACTGCACTACAAGGCTCTTGACTTGTACAACAGGTTGGGACCACTCGTAAATGTTGTTCCTACCTTTCAAGGTTCTTCACTTGAAAAAGAATCTGTTCATATGAGTAGTTCTTGCATGAAGCCCAATGTCTGTACAGCCCCTCTCTTAAATAGCACTCATGTTTTCTCCTTTGAGTTAATCACAAGTGCAGCAGAGTGACTCTTATTACGAAAGGCACAGGAGTAGACCATGCAGACCAGGAGAGGATAAAACAGTAGGCCCTGCCACGGCCCAGTATTTAAAAACTTTTAGAAAAGATTTCAATATAATAGGATTAAATGTCGAAATAGGATATTTCAAAACAAGAAACTAGAAATTAAAAAGTTCTGAAAAATTCCAAATTCTACAATAATTTTACAGTTCCTCCTCAGAAAATGCTATGCCAGCATCTTGAAGGAACAGTTGGACAGTCAATGAGACACACAGCAGTGAACCATTATTTTCATGAGGGTCTTTTTTATCAGTTATTACATTACGTTGACAAAAGTTGTGGAAGTTATTTTTATTGCAAGTGATCTGTGAGAACTGTCTTGTTTTATTTGATACTTTTGACACAAATCTGATTATATAGCAGAGCTGGAACATAGGGACTACAGTACAATTTCATGATGGGAAAACTACCGCCACGCTATGTTGTGACTACCACCCACATATGAAAAGCAACAGAGGGCCTAATTCTGAAATTAGACTGACTCATCACATATGCATTGTGTACCATGCAGATGAATATGACTAATATGCAAACTGATTTACTGATTTCCCAACATGTTCACATCTGTTTGAAATGTTGCATTATATGCAGACCACCAGACAGAAACATATCCAAAGACTGCAAATCTTGATTCTGTAATCCTGGCCTTGTAGTATCTGAAATTCTTTTAAAATTCCAGGACAAATCTGACAAGATCATTTTGATCTGGGATAGCAAACTTCAAAGATTAAAAGTTTTGAAATACCAGGCCCAACAGCTCATTCCATTTTCTTATTGTATCTGTCCTCGTCTCCTTGGTCCTTGGGTAACCTGGAAACAAATCAAGGTCTGCCATCTTCCAGGACATTCCAATTTGTAACATGGTCCTTCTAGGACTGAGGAACCAGGAAGTAGGAAGCACAAGCGTGTGTTTTATTTTTTATGGAATCTGTGACATATACATGATCAGTCTCACAGATTCTCCAAATATCAGGTCTTATGGATACCCCAATGTAAATACAGCTTGATATACCGGTATGAAGGGAGAAGAAATATAATTTCATGCCTAAAATGACTATTACTCATATTGTTCATGCTGAGACAATGCTCTTAAGATGAACACCTCAGTCATGATGCTAGTAGAATTGATGTTCAACGGACAGATAAACATCTGCATAGATAAGTCACTGCAAGACAATGAGCAGGCTTATTCATAGTGACACGCATTAGGGACCTTTTCTGCATTAAGTAGCACTTCACCTCACCTGCCACTTAATTCGAGACAAAATGCTACTCACTTCATTGATTCTGTGTAATGAGCCAAACACTTGGGGCATTTGCCACTTGCCATCACCATATAACATTTTACCACATTATCCCCTTATTCTACCTACACTCTAAAAAGGAAAATAGAAGCACCGTCTTAGTCCAAGAGGGAACCCGTTACACTTGCATGCAAGGATCACAGCACTTGCAGTTCAGTACCATTAAAAAGTAATAAAAAGCTTCATCATCTTATTTTCCTTGCGTGGGTTATCCAATTCTTGCTGACAAACAGCAACACGGTTCCCTTCTGAAATAGTTGGAGATAGATAGATAACCTTCTATTTAGAGCACATGATCTCTGCAGGAGCACAAGGCACAACTATGCAACATATACCTCTGAAAAGACGCATGATGTCCTCACATCAGATCACTAGCTGGGTTATAGGAAGAATGATCTGGCAGGGGTCTGTATACCCATATTGTAACAATTATGGTTACTGTAGATAATAAAGAGTAGCTTACTTAATCTTCATACCAATTCATCAAAGGTATACCCTGCATATGTTCATTTACCACAATGGCATGGACAACACCTACACCTAAAGTAGCTGACATGTTTGTACATCACCCAATTTAATGGCTGATGAATAGCTTGACAGGTTCATGCTGAATTTGGGAATGGCTCCTTTAAAATACAGAATTAATCCAAGCAATTCAAAGCCACATATTCCTTTGCCTTTTGTGTAGTCAGCATTCAACCCGTGAATGAAACCTAATGAGCAGACATCAATTTACAAACTGCACACTCGCTGTAGGCAGAATAGATTACTTAGAGAATGGAGGTGAGTGGACTGGAAAATGGGTTTGCTTTTACCTCAATCAAGATTTGATTAGTGTGGCTCAGAACTGAAAACTTAGTTTTCTATAAATGTACATGCATTTAACACTTAAAATTGGTATCGCCTAAAGAAATGTTTGACAGACAGATATGGCAAAGAAGTTTCAGCCACCCTGCAATAGTATGTTGGACACAAGGTCTCCCAGACCTAGCCAAAGAGAACAGACTTAACAGATAACATAACATACAAACAAGATAAAGCTACTAAAAAGTGGGGCACCACATAACATCAACCAAAAACAAGCAACAATGTCAATTCCAAAGCTTTAAACTATACAATGACTAAAACCAGAGAAAATGGTAGTTGTAGTTGTCCATGTACTTAAAGCATAAGAAAATGAGAGGCACAGTACCTACCAAGGGCCTATATTAGTATAAGTATCTGAACTTAGCAAAATCTAAGATTAGCCGGGGTCAACAAATCCGAAACATGGCAATCAAGTTTAAACAGGTATCATGACTCTAGTTATAAACTCACTCTACCAACCCTGGAACTAAGTCTAAAGCTGTATGCGCTTTCAAATAAAACGGACAGTGTTTCTAACAATGACCCAATCATGCGGAGTCACGGAGAGAGCAAGCATTTACCATAGGCCAATACAAAGTTTTTTTGTTTGTTTTTTTTTGTAGGTTCGTGAATTCATAAGCACATTTTAGAAGGGGGATTAAGGATTGATCATTTAACTTTGTTACACCCTTTAGCATACATGTTTTTTGTGTTTCTGAGTGAGATTCTCAAAATAAATCCTCACTAAAAGGTGACAACGACAGTATTTTATTTAAGATGGTCTGATGCATTTTATTACTCAAGGTAAGGTTGCTTATTAATGAAACTGAACCATTAAAAAAAAAAAAAAACTACTTGCTTTCCATGAAGTTTTGCAATCTGTGCACTGACGTCAATGGGTATGGAATAATTGTTAATATTTAACAATGCAACTGAATTTATTTTCATTTAACAATTGCAAAGGAAGAACTACAACTCATTTTCATTTATGTCAGCCTTGGAAGTAGGCTACAGATTCAGATGGTTTCCACTTCCATTTGAGTTATGACAGGGTTGTGACATGTCAGCTAGTGTATGGAAAAAGTCAAATGGACATTTACATTTTCAAATGGTCAAATAATGTGTAGGTCTGCACTAACATGAAAATTAAAAGGGCAAACTGAGCTTTTAGATTTGAATTGTCACATCAAATGTGTGGAGCTATGTGTAGGAGCAGGGGTGTCCTATCTTTTTACAAATTAGGCAGTGTGGGTGCAGTTTGTTTGTTGTCGTTTCTCTTTTCTTTTTTAGACAACACAAGGACATTCTACTTACCAAGGTTTCGATTGAAGACCACAGTTAGTTGATTATGTGAATCATGATTAGTGTTGTACAAAGACTTTCACCCTTATAGGATAAGATTGAACTGCCCTGTACTCCCTCAACACAATGAGCATGTACAGTATAATATCAGACATTCTCAGCCCTGATCCTAGAGAGTCATGGGTTCGGCATGGTTTTTTTGTTAATCAGCATTTAATTGATCAATTACTTAAATCTGGGAGGACAGAAGAGATAATAAACAAATAATCAAGACTAAAGCTGGGCTAAAGCCTCAGCTTTCTGTTCTTGCCTGACAGAAGTGGAACCCGGCGTAGTCTTCTGCTGTTGTAGCCCATCCGGACCATTCTGAGTAAACTCGAGAGACCGTTGTACATGAAAATCCCAGGAGATCAGCAGTACTCAAACCAGCCCATCTGGCAGCAGTTTGTTAGCCAGGTACCAGCACCGCCAATTTTCTGCTCCAAGTCTATTGTCACCATCGACAGCCATGCCAGGGGTTATCATTAATTTACTGTTCTTTTTATTTTTAGGTAAATCTATCTATATGATTATGTTCTTAGTTATAGTGTCCAAAAATCTGGGATTACTTTCCGTGGTAAAGTCTTCATTGGGTGTACATGGCTGATGAGATGTCCAACCAAAAATTAAGATTTTTGATTTGTCAAAAGGCCTGAGGATTGGACATCATCTGTCTGTGCTGTTTGTCCATTGACTTCAAGGTGACATTGCATGAATTGAAAGCATACATTTTAGTTCACTCTCCTTAGACCCTCAGTTTTTTTGGCAATCTTTCTGAAACGTCCTTCTGAAGTCTGATTTGTATTTTTCATTTTGTATGCCTACTTAAGCATTGTCCTTGGGGAGATGGGGTGAATTTGACAAGCTTGTTAATTCATAGTCTTTGTAGTGCTTTAAAAAATCCTCTTCCCTTTAAAAAATAGAAAACAGAAATAAATAGTGCTGTTATCCAAAGAGTGTGTCTTAACAGTCTACAGTGCAATTGACTGTGTTTTGTTCCCCACAAGAATGCTTCAATCTGTTGGTTATAATGTTGTATTACTAATAGTCATAATGTTCACCCTTATCCACTTTGCCCCCTTGATGAGTCATTGATGTCTTAAAATATTGTTGCGTTCATATTTATATCATACAAAGAACTGTGATGTAAGAAACCACAAAACGGTGATGCCAGATTCTTAAAAAGGCTTGTGAGAACAGTAGTTTAGATGCTTATCAGCCTCTTATTTGCAAAGCAGGGCAATAAAACTCCAGCCCCTCACCGTGCTTTTCGACCCTCACCTCGACTCATATTCTGCCAATCCTTGAAACCATTTCCCTACGGCAAAAAAACAAGAACAAATATATACAATATATACAAAGTTGCATGTCGAAGCACATTTTTTTTTAGCTCACTGCTATTGCATATCTGGCAAAATATTTCCGGTTTGGTAGAAATATAAAATGTTCAATAGTAAATGGTCCACACACCAACCAGTTTGTCAGGAGCATGTGGGGGTTAGGTGTCCCACTCAGTCTAATACACTTAGAATTTACACCTTCTGCTCATTTTAGGTCAGACTTAACCATAACACCAGGTGTGAAACCGGCTCCAGCTGTATTTTTATTTTACTCATTATTTTACAGACTGTACCACTCAATGTAAATGAGGTGAGAGTTTCAGCATGTGTTGGTCCTCAGTGTAAACACAACATCCAGCACTCAAAGATTGTGCATGTTCCTTGCTTTAGAGTAATCACTGTTCTGTGGAGACAATTTTCACGTTGCGGGAAAAAAAAGGCTTTCAAACAGATGTGTACACAGAGTTTGTTTATATAAAAAATAAAATGTTTATATCCAGGCATGCATGCCCTTCATAGGGGGGAGGTGTAGGGACTACAACTTCCACATTCCCACAGGAAAATTCTGCGACGTCCACCGCGAATGACGTCTAACTTGGTTCAGCCAATCCCGTAATGGCGGGAGCAATAAACGGTCCCGTATAACAGCAAGACACGTTCTTGGGATCTCTCTTCTGCTTTTTCTGCTTTTTCTTCTGCTTTTTCTGCTGCTTTTTCTGCTTCTTCTGTTCTTCTGCTTCTTCTCTTCGACGCATCCCTTTTGGCCATTCGCTTCAGCTCATCTGCTCCGAGACTCGGACAGAGGCTGAATGCTGCACAGCGCACTACCAGGCCTACGGACACACCCAGTTACATCGCGGTAACTACGTGGCCTATAGTGAGTGGAAATTGTTGTACGCGGAACGCTACATCAATTAACCCCAATAAAGCTCAACAACGAAACAGCAACAAACTTTCCACCCGGAAAAGGGACCAACGAACATCCTTCCAGCAACCGAGCGGACCAGACGACAACGCGCGACTAAGATGCCCCAGCCTGCGCATCTCTCCAGGACACACATTCACAGCACCATCGCGGCTCCTACAAGGACAGCACGTCTTTTGAATCCAATGCGTATGGACTCAGTAAGAGAACAAACATTCAGGCATAGCCAGTGTTTAGTTTAGTCTTAACTGTTTTTGTGAATCTGTGTTTCCATATTTGCCGTCTTATCATTGGAATGTATTTTGTTAGCTATATATGTACGTGAATTGATTCGCCGTCTTTTGCGCATATATAGAGTAAACTACGCAAGTAGTCTTCTCACAGCTAACAATAACTAACACACCCAGAACTCTAGCTTACCCAAGCTAGCTACTCCCACTTTTACCTTTCCTTTGTTCAAGCGACACACGCGCTTGCGCGCGCCACACACACGCACACACACATACCCAACTAAATTTCCTTACTAACTTCCCGTTAGTTTATCTGTTCTGTGTTTTACATTTGTTTAATAAATATATTTTATTAAACCCCGGTGTCCATTTTGGAATCACATAGACATGAGAGCCGAGTTAAAGCAGTCTTTCGAAGAACTTCCAACCTTCAGGTTATCGCTATGTTTAATCATTAATATTGGTTATTTTAATTATTAATTAAAATACTAAATTTGTGGTTAGATATTTCTGATAATAGTAATTTTATGAGACTGATTACTTTTTGCAGTTATACTGCTACACAACGTTTAACTGGCGCCCCCGGTTTCGTAGAGAGTAAAATCCCTGCCTTATTTGGCGGCCCGTGCGAGGACCCTACATAATTTGGAGTCCCGTGCGAGGACCCCGACAGAGGGGATGTGTCAGTGTGCACTTAACAATGTGTCAGGAACAGAAGTCAATGGTGGGTGGATTCTGAAGATTCTCTTCAGAAGTAGAACATTTCATATAACAGTCGGCAAACCTTTATTTTACAGCCCATTAATTGCCTAGTATTTACTGGATGAATCCTGATAATTGCGTAATTTGATTTCAGAGGTAAGTACTATAAAACAAAGTCAGTAAGTACCATGAAACAAATTAAAGTACTATGTATATTCTACAGCCGGCTTGATAGTACTTACCTCTGAAATCAGGGGAGGTGGGGGGTGGGGTTAGGCATTAATAGAAATCACTAATCATTATGAAAGCAGCACTTGAATTGTTTACTTTTACATGTACCCATTTATCTGGCTTGAATTAAGAGTTTCCACAAAAATATATACATACCACAGTTAGAGATCAAATAGCATCTGTGCCAGTGCTGACTGGCCATTTGCCCTGCAAGGCGATGCACAATTGGCAGCTGCATCAACCAGGATAAGGGAGGATTGAGTCAGCCAAGAGTCGCATCTCATCACTCTCTACTGACCCCTCTGGTCAATCGGGTGTCTGCATTCTCTGTGTTAATGCTGCATGTGAAGTATCTTCCTTCAACTCATGTCTGTGCACATTTGTCTTGTGGGTTACTATTGGATGACATTTATTATTCACACCCATGTTGTTCATGATGGGGGTTTCCCAAAACATGGCAACAATTTTATTTTGATATTTATTTTTAGTAACAACATTGGAATTCACAACCATATGGTAGCAGGAAAGCAAAGCTGGATAAACTAACAATAGGCATATTTACTGCTGAAATCAAAGAGTCAAGGCACCTATGGTTGACATTCACAGAATGCCAGACATAACTAACAACAAATACATTATTTGAGCAGAGCTTTGTTGCCATAGCGAGGTTACATGTCTCTCAAGACTGTTCTGAGAAATTCTCATCAATTCTCATCACTGCCGCCAAAGCGAAATACTATCAAACACAAATTCAGAACTCCGGTTCTAACCCCCGGAAACTTTTCTCTATTTTCTCCTCTCTCCTCAATGCACCGCCTCCTCCTCCTCAGTCCTCCTTTGCTGCTGATGACTTTGCTGATTTCTTCGATGAGAAGGTCACAGTCATCCGTAGATCCTTTACAACCACCGCCCCCCTCACTGTGCCCTTCCCCCCCTCTAGGCCCATCCCTTCCTTTTCCACTTTCTCCCCCCTTACAGACTCTGATGTTTCTCAACTCCTGCTCTGCCACCACCCTACAACCTGTGCCCTTGACCCTATCCCCTCTTCTCTTCTCCAAACTATCACACCTGACATTCTCCCATTTGTCACCTCCTTTGTCAACTCCTCCCTGTCTTCCGGCTGTTTTCCGGCATCCTCCAAGAGGGCCCACATCACTCCGCTGCTAAAAAAGCCTACTCTGGATCCCTCCATCATCCAGAACTACCGCCCGGTATCTCTTCTTCCTTTCCTTTCTAAAACTATAGAACGAGCCGCTTCTACTCAACTTTCTTCTTTCTTTTCTAACAACAACCTGCTAGACCCCCATCAGTCTGGCTTCAGATCGGGCCACTCTACAGAGACTGCGCTCCTCTCCGTCAGTGAGTCACTACATGCCGCACGAGCAGCCTCCCTCTCCTCTGTCCTCATTCTTCTAGATCTCTCTGCTGCCTTCGACACTGTGGATCACTCCATCCTCCTGTCTGCCCTGTCAGCAACGGGCATCTGTGGCACAGCCCTGGACTGGATTGAGTCCTACCTCTCTGGTCGCTCCTTCCAGGTTGCCTGGGCTGGTTCGGTATCGACACCTCGGCCCCTCGCCACAGGAGTTCCCCAGGGCTCAGTCCTAGGCCTGCTTCTTTTTTCTCTTTACACTCGCTCCCTTGGCCCTGTGATCACTGCACACGGGCTATCCTACCACTGCTACGTGGACGATACCCAACTCTTCGTCTCCTTCCCGCTATCTGATACGCAGGTTTCAGCCCGTATCTCTGCTTGCCTGAGTGACATCCAGAGCTGGATGGACAACCACCATCTAAAGCTCAACCCAGGCAAGACTGAAATGATGTTCCCTGCTAAAACCTCTCCCCATCTGGATCTCTCCATTTCCCTCGGGGATACCACACTCGTCACCCAGTGCAAGGAACCTCGGTGTGGTGATGGACAGCAGACTGTCCCTCTCCGAGAACATTGTGGCGGTGACCCGGTCTTGCAGGTTCTTCCTATACAACATATGGAGAATCCGCCCCTTTCTCACCCCCTACTCAACCCAGCTCCTGGTCCAAGCGATGGTTCTGTCCCGCCTGGACTACTGCAATTCCCTCTTGGCTGGCCTCCCAGCGTCTGCCATCAGACCCCTCCAACTCATCCAGAATGCAGCAGCTCGTCTGGTCTTCAACCTTCCCAAATACTCACACGTCACCCCCCTGCTTACTTCCCTCCACTGGCTGCCTGTCATGGCTCGCATCAAATTCAAAACATTGGTGCTAGCCTTCCAAGCAGTTAAAGGGTCTTCCCCAGCTTATCTACAAAAAATCATCAGACCCTACACCCCTGCCAGACCTCTTCATTCAGCCTCCACAGGCCGCTTGGCACCTCCCCCTCTCCGAACCTCCACCTCACGACTACTGTCTGTTCTGGCTCCACGGTGGTGGAACGAACTCCCCGTTGAGGTCAGAACTGTAGAATCTCTCCCCACCTTCAAGCGCAAGCTGAAGACACACCTCTTCAAGCGGCACCTCTCCCCATCCCTCCCTACCTCCCTGTGAACCTTAATTGTTGTCTCTGTGACTTGATTTGTGTATCGGTATTTTTAGTTGGCTAGGTAAGCAGTGTTTGGATAGTTAACTTTGGTCACTTTTGCTCTGATTGTTTGTTTCCTTGTTCTCAAAAAAAAAAAAAAAAAAGGCCCTCGTCCTTCTCTTTGTTGTACAGATAGCAGTTGAAATTGTACTTCCCTCTAGGGTCTTTCAGCGAACTTATCCCTGGTTATGGGTATGCACTTTGTTGTACGTCGCTCTGGATAAGAGCGTCTGCCAAATGCCAATAATGTAATGTAATGTTATGTTATGTAATGTAATGTGTGTGTGTGTGTGTGTGTGTGTGTGTGTGTCACACACTGTTCTTACTTCTCTAAAATGAATGGGATTACAGATTTTACCTACAGTAAAGCTGCAGTGAATATGAAGTGTGTTCATTATCAGCATACATTAGACCTTCACTCTGCTCCAGCGGTAATTGAGCGAGTAACTCAGATGATGACAATTAATTGATTGCCTGTTATACAGAAGGCAGTCAGGTTCCAAGGGCTCTGTTCTATATGTATATAATTTGTTCTATATACAAATACTTTGGAGTCAAACTGTATAGGGTTCTTCTGGATTCCATAATTGTGAAAGGCGCTCTCTGGAATTTATTAGAAGCATCCATACGCCTTGAAAGTTAATGCTGGGAATTGCTAACAGGTACAGAGTGATCACATTCACTCTGTGGATTTCTTTCAAGACAGCAAGATAGCAATGCCCTCATCCCATGAACAGTGGTTTTAAGAGCATGACATTGCATTATTATGCCAGGGATTTCTCAGTTATCAGACCTGTACACGGTCATCCATTTGTAGAATATTCTGGAGTCACACCTGACAGTGCTTTCCACTTCCCTCATTTAAATATTAATCATAATTGTCCTGCAGAATTCTCTACCCTGTTCCACACAATACCACACCTGCAGACATGGAGACTGGACAATCTAATAACTGATATACTGTATAGATTGGTGATTATTTTTATTCATTATTTCCACTACCTTCCAAATGTATTATTATCCAGATACTCACCAGCACTGTGGTATGACTAGCTGTGATTTCAGTGAGGAAACACACAGAATGACTGAAGAAAGCCAAACCAAACTCAAATCACTAATATAACTAATCATATTGCTGGTCTGAAACTGCCTGTCACTTCTGTACTGAACAGCCAATTAAATGTCACTCTTTCTAGAGCAGAGATTTCTCTTTCTATCCAATGAGCATACTGTCTAATTTCACTCAGGAGATCCAATACTGCCAGTCAATGAGCTAATCTAGTCTCGCCACACTCAATTAAGCAATTACCCATCCATGCTCATCACTGTGCTATCCAAAGACTAATGTGAAATGTGTTGCTTTTAAATTGGCCAATGTGTCGATTATTAAATATTTAATGCAGAAGTATAGCTCATTTTATTTTTGCCTTGGCTGTATAACTTTATGGAGGCAGTGGTGTGGAATTTCTAATCACTCAACATTGTTTTATTATCATTCATTAAAAGACTGATGTGAGAATAGTTTTTTCCCCATTTTCTTACCCATTCATTCTGAGCTCCTATAAGGAATCAACAGAGAGTGAAAATGTAATGTCACAGAATCATAACTTTTTATTTTAATATCAAAATCTTGAATGTGCCTGATGTTTCACAGCAAGTGGTTAGCCTGAGCTTTATCTGGAGGTGGTTTTGTTCAAATTAATCACATAAATGGAATGTAAAATGAAGATGCCTTGACCGCACAATAACACAACTAATCGATTGTACTGAGAAAATTAATACAGAAAACAGTGCAAATACAAATGATTCACTGCATTAAAACTCGGATATAGTATTTGATCATTTTTTCATGTTGTCTGAATTAAGTAACTCCAAATCCATCTTTTTAAATACAAAACACAGAGTGCTTAAATAGAAGCTATACTGTATATGTTTCATGCATTTATTCTTTTTGTACATGATACATCTTTTCATCTAAAAATATATACTTTTTTTTTTTTAGAAAGAGATACAGCAGATAGGCAGATGGACAGTATTAGCATGACACAGTCATGCTTATCCGAGGCTGATCAACAGTAAGCTCCATAGAAAATGTACATTGATGAGCAAAACTTATTTCAGCAAAAGGTGATCCAAGAAAGCAAGAATGCAAGACCTGAACTTTGAATGTGATTAAAAAACAAAAACAAAAAACAAAATCCAGGGTGAAAACCCTGGAACTCAGAATAGTGAAGTAAAAACAAACAAACAAACAAACAAACAAACAATGTAGTTATTTTCCATTGGTCTATTCAAGGGGAACCACATACATGTGGTGTCCCATAGTGTAGCAGGTGTGTCCTTTTTGTACAATGACTTGTTGACCTTTCACAAGATCACTCAATTTGCTTCCAAACTTTGTGCGACCAGATATTGAAATGGATTAAAGCTGTAAAACCAGGTATCTAACATAGCACATCTTCCAAACTAATGATCGATCTAGAGAGTTTGTTAGAAAGCTTAGGAAACAGCAGGCAGACAGCAAATGTCAGTGGTGAGGTCACTTTGTTGAAAGACAGAAGTCCACAGGGGACTCATCCTTCAAAAACTCAAAAGATGATGACTGATGAGTTTGATGCCATGACCTAACAAGTTATAAAGCTCAAGATTGAGTCTTATACAGGTTTTGTGTAGGATGGAAACAGGCCATCTGGAACATGGGGTTTTGATGAAGCATCCGAGGAACTGATCATAATTCTTGAAACAGCTCCAAAGAAAAAAGTTGCTTGTGGAAGGAATTTTTGGATGTTTGATTATTTAATCATATCTAAGCAGAGAGCAAGCAAAGTGCTGGTAAAGGGATTTTTTGTTTAAACTAAATGTGCATGGAAGGGCACAGGTTCATACTGCAGACAACGCTAGTCAGAAAACAGAGCACTACATTTTGTGAAAAAAGCGTTTAAAATTGGAGAACTCAAATGTCAAACACAAACATATTCATCAAAAAGCTCACAGCAACTGGGGTGTCTCGGTGGCGCAGCCTGTAGAGCCCTGACGTCAACGGTTCGAATCCGACCATCTGACAATTTGTCGCATCTCTTTACCTCTCTCTCGCCCCCATTCTTCCTGTCTCTATATACTGTCCAATAAAGCTGAAAAGGGCCTAAAAAAAAAAGGTCACAGCAGAGTTGGGTAAATTCGGTGGGCTCTGGTACAGGTACAATTAAACTGATGACAGGGTTTAGAAGACACTTTTGAATGGTCACAAAAAATGTATACTGTTCCAACACATAACATTTTGGTAAAGTGGCAGTAGTCTAAATTCAGATGAACTGATCAGTAATCTGAAGAGCAGGCATCCCAACTCTCCTGGAAGGTCCGGGAGTCCCCTAGAATTTGTCACAAAAATGTGATAGACTACTACGTCGGATCCAGTTATGGTCTGTAGAAAAAAAACTGCTGTTCCACGTTTTTTTTTTTTTTGAAACATGCATGTATTTTACACTATTTCACAAGCGTAGAGCTGGTCTTCCACATTCCTTGAGTCTCTCATTTGCATATCTTACATTGATTAACTCATACAGGTGCATTTGTGCTTATGTTGTCACAATGATAGGGCTTCTATATATTTCTGAACACTGTAATACATATTATTTGATGCTTGAAGAAAATGTAGAGCATCTTTTGGAGTGGGAAATGAAAGACAGGGGAAGGGTCACCTTGCATTCTAAAATATCCCATTGGCTGAAATTCCCCAGGTCTCCATGTGACTCCCCCCAGGTACTCAAATTTAATGGAAAGGGGGCAGGTTCCTTGCTCCCCTATTGCAGACTGACTGAGGTGACATTAAACAGGTCCATCACTCAATCACATGGCTCTATCTGCAGAATCAAACCATGGCAGATCAAATAACGGCTATTTGTGGTCCATTATAGCCCCACAGCAACATTTAATCTCGGTCCCAATGAATCCTCGCTCTACAAAAAAATATCTTAATTACCTCTGTGAGTAACAGCTTATATATCCTCAATCTCCACTGCACAGGCAACCTTAAGCTCCTGTAACAGTAATTTTGTAAGTAAAGTGACAGTAATTTTAGTTTTTGGCTTTTTGCCCCCCCCAGAAAAAAAAAGAAATAAATAAAAAAATTAAACAAGTCAAAGAAAAATGCTGTTGCTTTGTTCAGCATAATTAATCACTTTGATGCACCTGGCTTTTGTCCTTTTTACTGAAATAACCTGACAGTGATTACTTTTTCAATATTTCAAAATTATTGAATGTATACAAATGCACTGCACTGACATACTGAAAATTGTCAGTTAATAATGGTCTTTGCTTCGAAAGAAACTTGGTAAAAAAACAAATAAATGTAAAACTGTATGCCCGCAGTCTATATGATAAATGGCAGTACTTTTGTTTACTCAGTCAGTCTTGTGGGAAATGTTGTTAGTGTCATCAGTGACTATCAGTTTTAATAACAGCTCTTAATGTCTATTCCATTATTAAATGTGAAGTGTAAATTAAAGTCAATCAATCAAATAAATATTTTTTTGGAACAGCTACAAAGCCATATTTATTGATTTCAGGCCTGTTGTTATTCTTAAAACTCATGGAGAACAACCAGTTGGCTGTTCTTTATTTTGTGTTTTCTTAATATAGAAGCCTGTTGCTTAGATCAGCATTGACTCATATTGCACCACAAATTCACATAATTCATTTAAAATTCAGAACAATTAGTGTGTGTTTGCAATGATGTTGGCTCACATGGATTTCCACACCACTCACCCTACAGATGACCTTATGAATTATTCTGGAATGTGCTCATAAATGTGGGATGTCCTCATAACTATGAGTGAATTTCTACGTCCTAGAAAGCAGCCAATGGTCATGCAATCTAGGTGGAAATACAAAAATGAAGTAGTTCTCCTTTATGATGAAATACTGAGAGTCGCAAATGTAAAGCAGGAGAAGCCATATTTCCTGGATCATAAACTTGTGTTTAGGACTTGATAACAAGTTTGCAAAATCTGAGCGTGACATACAAAACTACTTAGGATCTATTAAACAAAAGTAAGCAGTGTACCCTGGCGTCCCTTCATGTGCATTGCTATAAATCGTAAAATATTATCATTAAACCCACTTTTGCATCATTTTCAACTGGGAATTCCCATCTTCATCAGTATAGAGTCTGAAATACTGTATATGCATGAAACTAGGCCACCTACCTTCTCAGAGCAACAGCATTCTCTGAGCTCTGTCCTTGGTTATGGATGTCATGTTAATTATACCCCAAATATAAAAATAATTTAAATATTCCTTATCAAAATTCAGTTGAACATTATCAATAATGAAAAAAACATTGTAGCCTTTATTTGTAACAGGTGCATGAAAAAGGCCTGTGAAGAACTGTTGTAATTATTCGGAATACTTCTTGTACAGTGGTGGTCATAGAAGTAATTATCTCTACCCAATACTCCGGCATGGTTGCATAGCGGTCATTTGAACTCATGCTGGGTAGTGCCATCATAGTCAATCACTTTTACCCTCTCCTAAAGATTTCTTTCCCTCAGAGTCCCATACTGACATCACAGTACACATGATTTTATTTTATTTTTTCAGTCTCTCCTAATTTCACACTGTAAAGAATGTGCAGGGCTAGCAATGTCTAAACAGGAGGAAGATAATGGTGCTGAACAGCATCATGGGTAATCCCCTTTGCTCACACACACACACACACAAGGCCAGTTGATCTGCTGCATATGAACAATAACAGCAGTGCAGGGACAGCTGCTTCAAACATTTGCTCTGTGTTATGAAATTTTAATGAGCCAATAATAATGGAGGCAGCATGCTGGTAAATTTTTCTATGCTTTGGCAGCCTGTGGAGACATGAACTTGCAACATGAAGTGCTGGAATAAGTGTAGATCTGCATTACTGTAGAAGGACCAGGAGAGATCAGTGTGTTCACGTTACGACATTTTAAGGAGGTTCGGCTAATAAATCCCTCAATTTGTTTTGCATCCTCTTGATATTATCATTGAAACTTCAAAGGACCACAACTTGCATTCAATGAACATTTTTCCTTCGCACAGACGCCAAATCAGGCCAATCCTCACCCATTTATGTGGAATTCTATTTAAGGCTTTAACTCCGGATGTGAGGCTCACAGAGACAAATGGTTTAAATGATGCAAGATACTAGTGCCATTTAAAATATTTATTTTTAGTTTATTCTCATACTTTAGGTATAAATTCCCTCAAATCTAGTTGGAAATACAAAAATTCTATAATAGTTCTCCTTTAGTTTCATGAAATACTGAGAGTCGCAAATGTAAAGCAGGAGAAGCCATATTCCCTGGGTCATAAACTTCTGAGTGTGACATATCAAACTAATCTGAGTGTGACATATCAAACTACTAATCTATTAAACAGAATGTAAGCAGTGTACCCTGGTGTCCCTTGCTGTGCATTTCTATAAATCGTAAAATAATATATTTCGCTAGTAATCAACAATTCTGACTCATCAAACCCACTTTTGCATCATTTTCAACTGGGAATTACCATCTTCATGAGATTGTCCAATGTGTTATACTAGTTGCTCATGACAGGGCAGGGGGTGCTTGTTACTGGAAAAACTGTGACAATGGTGGCATTTAGAAACTCAGTATTTTACATATTTGTTGTGTATCATCTAATAATAAAGCTAGAACACAGTGTGTTGCTTCCACTCAGTTTGAATGGCGAAACACAATGAATTCAGTAAAAATAGTCCCCATCAAAATTAACAATTTGCTTTCAAGCAAGTTTCGTCTTTTCCTAGGATATATTGGAAATAAGGCTGATGAGATTCCATATTCCCTAACTATTACAATTAATACAAAAAAAAGGATGAATGAGTGAATGAACCGAACACCCCAGAGAGGACAAATGCCAGAACATGAAAAGTAGCACATGCCTTAAGAGTACACATTAACCCCTCAAGTGTTGCCCCTTTTCTTGGCACAAGCTTGAAAATCACATACCCAAAATAAAATGGTTACTATTCTTGAACCTTTTTGACAACAGGAATAATCCTGGTCTCTTCTGAAAGGGGCTTGTTTTCTAAGAGTCACTTTTTACTAAAACAGTGAAAGTGGAAGCTTTTTTTCCCTTCACTGAAAAGATTTTCTGTTTTTGACAGGATACAGTTTATTGTAACTGTGGCTAGTGCACTTTGAAACACAATGGAGCCACAACACTGGACAAATCCACTTTCAAATTTGATGACAATCACCAAAAATATAATCCATGTCAAGGCAGTTCTTAAAAAAACGATATTTGGAGACTCTAAAAGGACACAAGAAAACTAAATAATATTATGGGTTTGATGAGGTGTAAAATACTTTTCTTACTAAAATATACAACACTATCTTGACAAAAAATAAGATCTTTTTGCACGTCCCCCCACCTGTCATAGCCCCCCTACCTCCTGTCTGAACCTCCCTATCCTTGCAGCTATCCCCAGACAGCAACAGGTCGAGAAGATCATAAAAATAATGTATACTAATATATTCATTGAGGTCCATTGATTGAAGTTTTTGTCGAATACCCAACCCCCATTAACATAAATAACATGCTATTTATTATTCAAAGGCTGGCTGGCTCCATATTTATAAGCATACTGAATAATACTAAAAAATTTTGAGAATGTAGATGCTCAGTGGGCATTTTATTGACATTTTTATAATGAGAACAATTCTGCATTTGGTCCGCTGTCGTGAAAAGGACACTGAAATGACCTTATTTCTTGAAGTACAGTATGTGGATTTCCAAAATGCAGAAAAGGTGACGTCCCTCTATGCTTGTTTTACCACCCACATGTTACAAAATAAGGAACTGTTGTTGCGAAAGCAATGGCATCTTAAAATAGGTTATAAAGACAGAACTGTGAGTTCTGTCTTTATAACCTGAGTGATTGAAAGTGATTGAAAATGACACTGTGAAAAAAGGAATGAATAAAAAAAAAACCTCACTCAAGGGGTCTTAGACGTAGAGAAGGGGTTGAGTATTGTGAGTATTTTTTTCACATGTAACTTCACCTCAGTGAAGCAAAACAATGCTTTATACATGGTCATTTCATGTCAAAATTGGTTCAGCTGTAAATGTACCAAATGCACATCACATTCAAAATAATTAGTTCAATGGACCCAGTCTGTTTGCAGTTAATGGTGGTTCACATTAACTTTCACATGATTTCAAGAATAATTAATGAAATAAAATAAATCCTTTTGATGTCTTTCCCTAAGTGCCATGCTGACATTTCCCTTAGACCCTCTGCTTCAGTTCAAGCTTTAATGGCCATTGGAAGTCCTGCTGAACGCACCCAAACAATCATTCCATCAACAGTAGGCGTTAATGCTATAATATTGCACTTGGTATTCCAGTCTTATCATTTCAGAATACTGTTCCCAAAATTATTTTGACCCTTTTTTCTGTCATGAAATGCTGACATGCATTTTGAAATATCAAATTCCATGTGATTATTTGCTGTTCATACCTCAAGGAAATGACCATCAAAACTGTTAATAATTCGATTACTCAAACTGTATAACCGAACCAAAGTCACTGAACTGGCCAGAATGACATAAAACATGGCCAATGCATCTTTTTTTTTTAAACCATAACCCAATGAATGCTGGGATGTTGTGTTCTTAATTCATGGATGAGCCGCACCTGTGGCAGTCAGGCATTTACATTATATTCATTACCAGAGCACACACATACATACACACATACACACACACAATGTAACAATCTGGGCACAGTATCTGGCTTAAGGGTGTGTCTTCTGCACCAGAGATGACTGCCCATCACGATCTGGCAAGAAGTCACAATCCCTAACCGCTCCTCGGCACTGTTAACACTGTTAACATCAAGATTAATGGCATCTCTGTGATTAAAATACCAGGAGGCTTTAAGAATGGCAAATCACAGATGCATGGATACACTGATGAGCATTTTAATCGAACTACATAGTCTTGTAAATGCTCTATGAAGCAGAAATATCCGGTTCTAAAAGTCCCCTGAATCAGATGCTCCAAACGGCCCCCATGGGTCTGTTGAATTATGATGGCTTTATTTACTTGGGCCTCTTAATTAGAAGTCTTAAAATGCCAAAATTACCTGGGAACTTTTAATCCTTTCATGTGAACCCAAGGACCTGTTAATGACCAGAAACTAATTCAGTAGATACCAATGTTCCATAAAATAAATATGAAGGCAAAAAGAAAGAGCTTGTGCAAGTTTATAGATTGGTGCATGGGCTATTTATGGCTTCAGGCAGTGGTTTTGAATCTTGTTTATAGTTCATTACATTTTGATTGTTTTCATATTTTATTTATATTTTTATATGTGTTTTTTCATGCATTCACCAAATGTGAAAATGTTTTCAAAGCATAAATGCTAGGGAAAATGAATACTAACCTAAATATACATGATGGATCATAGCATGCGTTTGTTTTCTTTAATCCATGTTCTTCCTTAAATCAGTGGTTTTTCCAAGTGTATTTTCTGTCATACTATTGTCAATTTGCCCCTTTAATTTTTAATTGCGGTCCTTGTGATGATGAAATCTGTTTTCACTATCAGCAGTTTTATGCACACCTGTGTACTCCTTATATGCAAACACACTAGTTTGGAAAAAAGAAAAACTATTTCCATAACCCTGGAAACATGAGAATTATATCAGATCTTATACAGCAATTTAACTTTATTTTGCCATTAGAGAAAACTGCAATGCATTTGTATCAATCACACCATCAACAGAGCACCAGGGGCTGACTGACAAGATAAGCTAATTGGCAAAATAAGTCCCTGTGTGTTTAATTACCAGTTATATAACAGACATTTGGGGAACTGTCAAGAGACAAATTAAGAGTGCACAGCTATCATTTTAGCTGGTAAGCTGTCATACTCATAGAAACTACAAAATCGCAGCCATGAATTTGGTGACACAAAGCCACTTAACTTGTCACCTTTTTCTTTAAAAAAAAGACCATACTACTACCAGTACTTATTCCTTAATGGGGCAGTTGATCCAAAAATGACATTAAACTATATTTCCACAAACTCAAAATACTATCTATCCATTCAGTTTCACAGAAATGTGACACATTTTCTAGCTTTAATGATTTTCTTAAACTCAGCAATGTCTCTTTCCAAATATGGTAAATGGTTGGCATTTATATAGCGCCTTTATCCAAAGCGCTGTACAATTGATGCTTCTCATTCACCCATTCATACACAAACTCACACACCGACAGCGATTTGCTGCCATGCAAGGCGCTGACCAGCTCATCAGGAGCATTTGGGGGTTAGGTGTCTTGCTCAGGGACACTTCGACACAGCCCGGGCGGAGGATCGAACCGGCAACCCTCCGACTGCCAGATGACTGTTCTTACTGCCTGAGCCATGTTGCCCATGTTGCCCCATAATGCCACAGTTTCTTCCAAATGTCAACAGAGCTCAAAAATGCTACTGCCGGAACTTGACAGATGTGTCCGCGCAAGCATACGTTTCCGACGAAGCACAGCAGTATTCTGGGGCAAAGTGTCCATGCATTTTTTTGGCTTTCAACATTGCGAGCTAAATTATTTCCTGTCTTGCCACAATTTTGCTAACTAATGTTCAAAGATGGCAGTGAATTTTTGTCTGAACTGTCAAAATTCATCCAAGGGCACAGTGACAACTTATCCAGGAAGTCACAAATGATCCCAGAAGAACATCAGCTAATGTCAGTGTTACTGACTCTACAATAAGAAAGTGACTGGGCAAAGAAGGGATTTATGAGCGAGGAGCAAGGTAGGATGATCCCTAAGGCTTTTGGGATAATGTTCTATGGAGTGAAAAGTGGCACTTTTTTAACTGTATGGGTCCCATTATATCTGGCACAAGGTAAATACAGTATTCCACAGTAAGATCATCATATCAAAAGTCAAACATGTTGATGGTGAGGGGATGTTTTGTTGCCTCTGGACCTGGACAACTTGCCGTTATTGAACAAACCATGAATTCTGCTCTGTTCCAGAAGATTAAGTTCTTAACAAAAGCATAATTGGGTTATTTTGTAAACAAGCAAAATAAAAATTGGGGTGCTCTAGTCAAAGTTAGAGCAAACAAACATTATTTTCTGCCAAGCTTGTGATTTACATATATGTTGTCATTTTATCATGCTGTAGCAGTTATGACATTATCAGTGATGGTTCTCGCTCATTTGGGGCACTGGATGAGATCATTTCAGGGGCCCAACGTGACAATCCACAAATACCTACGGTGCAACAAGCACCCAGACTTTTGTAAACTACAAATAATTAGTCAATTGTTATGCGATGTGGCATTTTTCCTCTGAGCTTTGTTCCCAAGCCACTAACTTGCAACCCCATCACTCCCAAAAGCTACCAATCTCGAAGTACATGGAGAAAACTATTTCAATTTAGTATTTCGTGTAATTAAGATTGCAAAATCAATGCCGTAGTTATGTTCCAATAAAAACACCATACCTACCTCTTTCGATGGCAGAAAAAATATGGGCTAAATCTGCCAGGTCAACAGGTTCTAAGCTGCAATATTCAACCTGCACTTCACCTTCTTTTGAAATAGAGAATTTCTTCCTCTATAACAGCTGAGTCTGCTAAGCCATCCCATAAGAGGTTCAGGTGTGCCCTGCTGTGGCTGGACTGCACTCTTCTTCACTCTGCCTGAGCCATGTACTTCACAAAACAGCTTGCCTGTTTTTGGTTTGTATATCTCTCCCCTATCTTCAGGCCCTTTATTTTCTCTAGGCGGAAAAGTCAAAGGCAAAACAACTATCTTGGCACAATACATATAATAATATAACTTACTGTATAATATATTGCAATATCATGATGAGAAGAATGGAGATTACTAAAACTAGACTTAATTCGTATACCTTCTCTATGGTCAGGAAAAGAAGAAGTGTTAAGTCCATGAAAATCTCTCTCTAAACATACAATCCCTTCAAAACTGATGGATTTACACAAGCAAACGAGTAATTGATTGTACTTTTTATTTACGAGCACATCCATTCCAAGTCTGAGAAGGGCCGAGAAGTTATTGCCAGGGAATGCACTTTACGGAAAAGTATCGTCATAGATGCAACCTGGAGACAAGCCGGTGAGCAGCTGATCGTTAACAGACGATGCTGGTGTTGTCTTGGCCTTTTGGATGACAATGCATCTAACATCAATAGCCGACTTTGTGGGATTTTATCATTTCTACCTTGAAATTTGTCTTCCCAGTCACCATGGGTCCTTTCTTAGCAGCAGTGCCATGAGCATAGAGCACCACATTATAAGATGGTCCATGCATTACCAGTCCCTACCAGTCATCCAGCCATCCACAAATGTTCTCACTCTGGTTTCCTTGTACTTTTTAGAAGATTGTTTGGAACTCTTTGATGGTGGCGGAATACTAGCAGAAAAACGAACAATGCATTCCGTAGTATTTAATTATTTCAAACAGAACAGGTGGCACACTTTGGGCAGGTTTTGCTACCGCGTCAACACAACGTTAAATTTTTAAAGGTGACACACTGAGGTTTAGAGACTCAGGCAATCAGGCGACCTTAATTTCCAGCCCTGCATGCATGTCTCAATTCCAGATAGAATGAAGGGTCTTGTGTTGGGATCTGTTGGATTTAAATTGAGTTATTTTTGCACAAATACATTTTATATGCCATTTTTTAAAATATATCCACAAAATAGCATTGGTGTAACTTCGCTATAACATAATTAGAATTTTGTGACCCATTTGTGATTGGAATCCACCTGTAAAATGGCATTGAAATTGGTTTTGAAACGGTGGAGATATTGATAAAATCACCGTTTTACAAGGGAGAGCTGACCGGTGCAAATATACATTTTGCGCTTAAACACCCATCGATTGCCATAATGTCATGTAACATTTCTTTGCCTATTAAGTGAGAACAGTGCTGACTTTGTGAAATCAGACCTGGAAAAGTTAGAATCTGCTTTGGTATTTGTGTTCCACTTCCAGGACACGCTATTGGTGGAAATATTGGACCAATGCGTTATCCCTGACAGGGAGGAACGCGATAGAATCAGTCTGCTTCAGTGATCAATTTTATTATGTTACATTCAATTACAGTGACCAGACTAGACTGCTACAGTACTCAGAACTCCAAGTGAACGGGGAAGACAATTCCACTTCAGAACACAAATTAAGTTTTCTTCCTTTTGATCTGAGAGCTACATGGTGCAGTCAACCATGCACTCCACGGTATACTGTGACTATCCAACACAGTTTCATAACCTCATCCCAGCTGTATAGAGTACACAGTAAATATTTTGACTTGTGGCCTCTGCCTTGAGAAAGAGAAGAAATTAGATATCTGATTGGACTGGGATGTCCCTATATTCCTATGTGTGCATAAGAATAGGCCTGAGATTTAGTGAGCATCCATGCCTTGTGACTGAGGCCAAGGGCTTGCTGAGTATTTGGAAGAAGACTAAAAGGGAAATTTCTCCACAAAAAGAAAATAAAACAAGCAAATGGTAAACATGTTGCCTCTCTCCCCCATGCACTGTTGTCATGTCTGATTTTGACCTTTGACATTGTAGCTATGAAGCTAAGCTTTTAATGGATGAAAGGTGGACTAACTTGTAGTTATCTAAAATTGCATGACACTGTTCCAAAAAAGTAGAACAGCGGCATTTGCCGTTGTTGAATGCCATGTATGAAATTAATAACAGTGTTCTTAATAACAATAACAGTAGACATAGAATCTTGCTCCAGCCCCCAGTCTCATCATCAATTGTGGGAAAAAGGCTATATTAAGATTATATAGATCTTGAAATTAACAATGCACATTGTTCTCAAAGGAGATGATCATATAGGTTCTTAAATTACCAATACGACAATACAATCCTGTGCATATTTCCTATCTGTCAGTTCAGCCAGAGATTCATGTGAAGGAATTATTTAATGGTACATTATAATTTATTTATTTTTATTTAATTTGAGCAACAGTTCATAGTCATTGAGTCATTCACTGCTGCCTTCAAATAACTTGGTAGCAGCCTATGTTATGATCTTTTATTAAAACTGGAGAAATACTTGAAAAATGTGTCTATTTCTTAGTTCAAAGTATCGAGCTACAGGATTCCCATTAATGGGAAATTAAAACTAGCCCAAAATGAACATTTGGGTAATGTTTTATGGAAATTGACAATACATACAAATGGATTTTTAAACAGATTTTTATTGATGAGATTCGTTAAACGTCAATTTATGAGGAAAAAGAAATCCACCTGCCACAAAATAACTAGAGAGTATATCAATTACCAGTACAACCTGCACAATATGCATGGATCTTCATGGTAATGAAAATAGTTAATATGATTGAATATGCATGAATGAAGGTGCACCACACCCACTAAAAATTTGGTGAGCGTAATCCAGGCCATTTTCCACCTGCACCACGCACCTGGTCTTCTGTGCCCCAAGATTGACTACAAAAATGGCAACATTCTACTGCCACGGCCAGTACGCCACGCACCTCACCAAGTCACTGTGCTGTTGATTTAGGAAAATATTGCCCTTTGTCTCTGTTTCTGAGGACATGTTGACATGCACTCACACACTGCCTTGCTTAATCTACTGGGACGGAATAAGTCTTACTAAGCAGTCATCTGCTTAGCAGGGGAGGAGTGCTAGCCACCTGCTGAAATGAACTTCATTACTCAAATGCGTTGGCAGGCAGCTTAATTAGTGTGGTTTGGAAAATTAAATACTAGTTTAAATCTAGAAGGGAATAACAGTTTGATGGGGGAATTAAACAATTTATTTAATATCAAAAACCACATTTGACCACTTATTTAAGCACATATGGTTTTAGTTTTTTTTATTGATGTATTGATTAAAAACATTTTTGTCATGTTTTTTTATCACTTATAATTGACCACAATATACTCTTGTAATTGTGGCATAACCACTGCTATAATTAACTAAGTAATTAACTGTTACTTATCACCCGATAAAGGAAATTGGGCACCGGTAATTAACTGGTTTTGGAGAAAGAAACATGCTCAACTCAACTGATTTGCTGATCAGTTTGTGCTGAATCCCAAGAGGTTTTATGAGATTGTTCTTGTTAATCCCAATGTCCATCTATCTGATGAAACCCACCTCCAGTACTGTATATACTGTATTGCAATGTACATCTCTGTTTATGCAGTGGTTAAGGTACATGACTGGGACCCGCAAGGTTGGTGGTTTGATCCCCGGTCTAGCCACAGCTGTTGGGCCCGTGAGCAAGGCCCTTAACCCTGCATTGCTCCAGGGGAGGATTGTCCCCTGCTTAGTCAAATCAACTGTACGTTGCTCTGGATAACAGCGTCTGCTAAATGTCATTAATGTAATGTAATGTAAATGGTAAATGGATGGAATTCATATAGCACCAACCAGCTTGTCAGGAGGATTTGGGGGTTAGGTGTCTGGCTCAGGGATACTTGACACATCCAGGGTGGGATTGAACCAGCATCCAGGGTGGGATTGAACCAGCAACCTCCAACTGCCAGAGGACCGCTCTTACAACCTGAGCCAATGTCGCCCCAGGAAAGTTCTGAATTTAGAAGCGGTTGTTAAGAACGTGTTAAGAATATGAAAATGCATGAGGCCCATTGTGTAGGTGAAGACGTCATCACAAATATTTACTTTGCACAATAGATCACACTACATCAAATCTTAAAACACACAGTGGGGACAATTGATATGATGCACTCAGGTACATGGGTAGATTACCTAGGAATTGAGGATTCTGGGAAGTTGGTTGCTGGTGTTACACGTGAATGTGTCCACTAATTGAAATATCAACCTTTGAGGCGCAGCTTGCTTGCATTGGGTCCCACACTACTGAAGGTTTGCAAAGTGTGTTGACAGATGACTGTGTCTATACTTGAGCTTATGAAGTAAACTGAATATGACTGTTTTCATATGAGAAGAGGCATCTGTCTCTCTTGAACAGTCATAGATGACACAACCTCCAAAATTATTATCAGTAAATATGAGTAATAAAACCAAATGTGACTTTGAAATCTGCTTTGATTGCACATGGAATTTGGACAAACCAGCATATTTTTTGTAATGCTTTTCATATCTACACTGTACCTGCCTAGCACCCTGTAATGATTCATCGATGAGGGAGAAAGGGCCAGCAATGCTCTGGCGTTCCCACGTGTCTGCCCATTCCAGTTCAAGACTGGATAAGACATGTAAAACTGTTCTATTATTCATTATATTTTTTTATGATTATTTTATCTGTAGCAGCAGGCTGCTTGCATGTAATGAAATCTAAATGACCAGTCTTCGTAACCTCAACAGAAAATGCATAGCCCCTGCATGTTAAGTCAACAGTAGGCTGACACCCTGGAATGCAGCATATAATTTGTGCTTGGGTGAGTCTTGTGCTTAAGCGCTTAATGTATATTTAATGGTCTCCTGTATGTTTCTCCCAGTGTGACTTCTTGCCGTTATATCCAAGTGTGGGAAGACAACTTTTCCAACTTATTAAAGAGTACGAGCAAATAAAATATGTCGCATAGTTTGTATGAGAGATTGTTGAGAATGAGTGTTACCAAGCAGGGTGTTTAGCATAATCTAACTATTATCTTTCTTCTGGTAATTGCAAGTTGATAGTCTGACAGTGTGGTGCAAATTCCTCACACTTGACATGAGCTAATATTGCCTCAGCTCAGCTGTGAGCCTGTCTTTAAAGGATGGCCCTCCTTGAGCTTCACAGAGGGGAACAAACCCTTCATCTTCGCACAGACAACTCCCTCTCCATGGTCTCTGGAGAGGCTGTCTGCTTCTGACCACAAGCTCATTTACTGCTGAGGGGCTCATTTACAATGTGAGGAGAGAGAATTCTAATGAGTGTACACACACACATACACACACACGTACATACAAGCACGCACACAGACACGCAAACTGCCCTTTATGTCTGCTGTTCTCACCAACTAGGTCCCACAAGGAGATTCAACTCATGCATATATAGGCCTGTATAAGTAACTGATTATTAGGGGGCCAAGCACGCATGTGAGAGGCATACTATTGTTTCCTTGGTTTTATAATTTGGGGTCCAAGCAGCAAAGCTGCTGGAAGCCTATTGGTTTTCTTAGAATAATTTATTTATAGTTTTTATTTTATTTTAAATAGGTAATTTAATGGCTGGACTCTTGTATCAATTAAATTATGGCACAGATTTAACACTTGCTAATGCTGTAGTGCATCCACAAGCCCAGACCCTTTATCAGGCACTTGTCATGAAAATCCCAGGAGATCTGCAGTTTCTCTGATACTCTTAGCAGAATGAGCAGGAGCATGTGGGCACAGAGATGCAAAACTTCATAAAGGAAAATGCGTTTGTGCATTACTTAACCAAGTGTCAGATTTGTAAGCCTTGTGGCAAAATTGTTCACTTTCTAAAACACTGAAATAGGTAAATATGCGATTAAGTGAATTACACAGATGTGGAAAAACTGGCATGATTGATATTTAATGCACAATGATTCTAGTGCAATGATTTAAAACATTGATTTTAATGAATATTCATGCAGCTTGGATATTGTTCTCTTTTGACTTGGCCAGGATTATTAATCCATAATTGATCTTGACACCAACTATATTTCCGTTCCACTGTGAGGGAAGCTGTAGAAATTCATGGCAAGCAAAGAGAAACACTATCCTGCATTTTTGTGAAAACATTTTGTTTTGCAACGAGTTGGAATGTTCTGGACAAATATACAATATTTACTACATGTACACTTACAGTGTAGTCCATAGGTATTCAGACAGTTGGTACAATTTCTGTTCAGCACAGCATGTGTTTCCTGTTCAGCACAGGATTTGTGATGTTAAATTACAGATTGTCGCCTTTCATTTGAGGTTATTTATATCTGGTGATGCAAGTTTTGGGGGTAATTGCACAGTTGGCTTGTCAGCTGCGTCTGAATTGTCAGGTGTCTTCAATCACTTCCTTAGTGCAGATACATGAAGGCTTTCAGTATCTAGTTTTGATTCTATACCTTTATATGAGTCTGTTACTGGTATTTGTCAACATGAGGCCCAGAGAGTGCCAATGACAGTCATGGAAGCCATTATGAGGCTTTTTTCCAGACTGCCTCAGACACATCCTGCAGACTTGCATTGTGAACCAGGCATAGACCGGAAACATTGGGGCACTTCTCAAACGCGTATGTTCTGAATGGGACATACCGTAAGTGATAAAACCTGCACTCATGCCTGAAACAGAAGCACTAGCCAACAATGGTTAATAGCACTTAGAGCCCCTCACCCCCCCCACATACTCACACACTCACTCTAAACCGCTCTACCCCCCTGTGGCAGATTCTGCATTACAGCTCTTTTAAAAATGGAATGGAACGAGGAATCTGCCAGCAATCTGCCAGCAAGTAGAGCAGCTTTTGTTTCCTAGTGTTTTAATGGATTGCCACCCCTGTTGTGTTCACAGTGGCTGTATCTCAATCACAGATCAGCTGTCTACTGCTGCATTTGCAGGAAACTGCTTCTGAAACTAAAGCGCTGGAAAATGAGGATCTGAAAAGTAATACATTTAGGATATATATATTTTTACCAATCCCCACAATTTCTTTTCTCCTAATTTGCAATGGACAATCATATTTATCAGCACCCCTTGGCATAACCTGTCGCATTTACACTTTCTTGTCAGTTTCCATTCCCTATTGAGTATGAGTCAGTTTGAGTTGTCTCACAGGATGCTACGGATGTGCTGTGGTTATTCTGTTAAGATTAATGATGGCAGCAACTTTTTCCTCTGTGGCTTCATTTGCAAGCCTCTCTGAGCCCCCCCACTGGACTCTTACACAGACATACTGTAGCAGTACCCATCAGGCACATACCCAGGGTCTTTTCCTTCTTCTACAGGGGAGGGAGCTCATAATAGGCAAGAGGGTTATGCTAGTTTGAGTGGTGTACAAGGAGGTCGTTTTTGTGAGCGGATGGATTTATACCAAGATTTTAATGCAAGGCTCATGTGTTCCAATGCCTGCAAGTCTGTATAAAATAGGTTATTATTATTATCTTCGCCAACAGAGTTGATGGAGGTCATGTTTTTGCTCCATTCCATCTGTGTTTGTCTGACTTTAAGCAGGATCTCAAAAAGTTACAAATGGATTTGCATGAAACTTTGTGGAAAGTTTGATGATGGGGCAAGAAAGGATTAGCTTTTTTTCTGATTGCTTAAACATTAAAATTGAATGCTTAGATAAAAAAAGCATCAAACCTTAACTTTTGTAACCAAGCCTTAAACAAATGCACCAAAAGTACAAACACATTTTCTGCAACACACTTCTTGCAAAACACTATACACTGTTTCTTTCATTAAACACTTAGTTCATGAATAAAATCTCTTGCATTGGGAAAACACACCTGAACTTGCCAACATCCACACACACATATATATGAAAACACGTATACACTAATTGAACACCAATCAGTCTGAGCCTTAGCACTACAAATATACCTCAGGTAAGGTAACCTCTTAACTTTGCAAAGATGGAGGCAGTAAGAGCAAGGGGGAGAGGAAGAGGTAGACGAAGAGAAAGGAGTAGGAGGATGAAGACAACAGAGAAGGGGACCAGACAATAGATGGAGACATATTTCCAATGATATTAGGGCCACTTTGGTGGACCATGTCATAAATCATGATGAGGGAGGCTGGGCAGAGAGTCCAGCCCAACCTGAGTTGCTACACTGTAGCATCCATAATATGGATATTTAGACTGGAGAACAGGTATGTCTTCAAATTTCTACACTAGACTGTACCTATGTAATTGTTGCACATCATTCTGCATCACAATACAATACAATGTAGTCGTACAATATTAGGTCTGTGCTCCTCAGTGAACCAAAAAATAGGTATAGTGCTGTGAAGTACATGTAATACAGTTTACTGTTACTGTTACAACCTCCTGAGGGTGGAAGGCAACGTCTGTGCACAGAACTGCAAGAGCAAATCACTGGTCACACAACATTCCAGAATATCGAATCGCTTTACAGGGTTAAATTTGAGAGAAACTGCATTAGAGTCAAAGAGCTTCGCCATGTACAAGTAAGTGTCACTGTACTATACTCTAATACAGTAATGGCAGTAGATTGTGTCCTTTTGGCACTGCATAGATACATTCAGTATGTGACAGTGTGAGACCTAGGCAGGCACCATTTTGGGGGGCCATATTTTCCTCGTCGTCTAGCCAGGGATGACATTGCTTGTGATGTGGTCAGACCCTAACAGAAGGGGGGATCCATAAACCATCCACCCCCATCCCTTACAATACCATATCATTATTTTTTGTAGCAGTGTTTTGTGTAAAATATCAGTGTGTTGTTGCTGCTTTAAAAGAGTAATTCAAATGGTGCATGTGTGTCATTTTGAAAAAGGTTTCGATTGAAAAGTTTCATTTTGTCATAGAAGTGAGATGTTTATGTCCACATTTTGTTTCTTATTTGGCTTGTGTTTAGAGTTGACACAATGCGCCAAAGTCTGTAAGCAAAAAGGGGAAAAAAACTGGAAAAGTGTTGGCACAGTTATGCTCTCTTCTAGTATGTCATCTTCTAATAACCTTTTGTATTTATGGTTTATGGTGAATAATTTGTGTGTAGTATTTTCCTTTAAATTTCCCTCAAATGTATTTCTTCAAAATGGCACTAACAGGATCTCTGAAAAATAGGACACAAGAAATGCAATTCAATTTTGTTTGTTTTACTTGTTGTCGAAACCCTCAGAATAAGATTCTCTTCGAGGACAAAAACACTCATGCATGTAGGCCTATTACTCAATGTCCTTTCACTCAGACATCTCTAAGTGAGAAGCATAAGAACTGACAAACATAAGAACAGACTCAACAAAAACATCTCTGAAAAGCAAGATGAATAGATCGTTTAAAACATGAACAATACTTTCTTCTGTGCTTCATAATTGTGAATAATAAAGATGAATTTTGATTTCATCAAGCATTGTTCAGTGTTAATTTTACTTAATTTAGCTGCCGAACCCAGTTAGTATAAACATACATTGGAAATAACATATGCTAGTTCAGACTCTTAACCCTCCTGTTATGCTGCGGGTCAAATTGACCTGTTTCAAAATGTAAAACTTTGAGGAAAAATGACTAATTTAACAAGTGTGCAACCCCGCCCCTGCAGGGAAAATGCAAAATGTATCAAATATCATTCTACCTAAGATGAGAACGGAAAAACTCTGCCCACACTCATGGAGGATGGGCAACATACAGTGGGGCAAAAAAGTATTTAGTCAGCCACCAATTGTGCAAGTTCTCCCACTTAAAAAGATGAGAGGCAACTATGAGAGACAAAATGAAAAAAAAAAAAAATCCAGAAAATCACATTGTCTGATTTTTAAAGAATTTATTTGCAAATTATGGTGGAAAATAAGTATTTGGTCAATAACAAAAGTTCGTCTCAATACTTTGTTATATACCCTTTGTTGGCAATGACAGAGGTCAAACGTTTTCTATAAGTCTTCACAAGGTTTTCACACACTGTTGCTGGTATTTTGGCCCATTCCTCCATGCAGATCTCCTCTAGAGCAGTGATGTTTTGGGGCTGTCGCTGGGCAACACGGACTTTCAACTCCCTCCAAAGATTTTCTATGGGGTTGAGATCTGGAGACTGGCTAGGCCACTCCAGGACCTTGAAATGCTTCTTACGAAGCCACTCCTTCGTTGCCCAGGCGGTGTGTTTGGGATCATTGTCATGCTGAAAGACCCAGCCACGTTTCATCTTCAATGCCCTTGCTGATGGAAGGAGGTTTTCACTCAAAATCTCACGATACACAGCCCCATTCATTCTTTCCTTTACACGGATCAGTCGTCCTGGTCCCTTTGCAGAAAAACAGCCCCAAAGCATGATGTTTCCACCCCCATGCTTCACAGTGGGTATGGTGTTCTTTGGATGCAACTCAGCATTCTTTCTCCTCCAAACACGACAAGTTGAGTTTTTAGCAAAAAGTTCTATTTTGGTTTCATCTGACCATATGACATTCTTCCAATCCTCTTCTGGATCACCCAAATGCTCTCTAGCAAACTTCAGATGGGCCTGGACATGTATTGGCTTAAGCAGAGGGACACGTCTGGCAATGCAGGATTTGAGTCCCTGGCGGCGTAGTGTGTTACTGATGGTAGCCTTTGTTACTTAGGTCCCCCCGTGTGGTTCTGGGATTTTTGCTCACCGTTCTTGTGATCATTTTGACCCCACGGGGTGAGATCTTGCGTGGAGCCCCAGATCGAGGGAGATTATCAGTGGTCTTGTATGTCTTCCATTTTCTAATAATTGCTCCCACAGTTGATTTCTTCACACCAAGCTGCTTACCTATTGCAGATTCAGGCTTCCCAGCCTGGTGCAGGTCTACAATTTTGTTTCTGGTGTCCTTTGACAGCTCTTTGGTCTTCGCCATAGTGGAGTTTTGAGTGTGACTGTTTGAGGTTGTGGACAGGTGTCTTTTATACTGATAATGAGTTCAAACAGGTGCCATTAATACAGGTAACGAGTGGAGGACAGAGGAGCCTCTTCAAGAAGAAGTTACAGGTCTGTGAGAGCCAGAAATCTTGCTTGTTTGTAGGTGACCAAATACTTATTTTACCAAGGAATTTACCAATTAATTCATTAAAAATCCTACAATGTGATTTCCTGGATTCTTTCCCCCCATTCTGTCTATCATACTTGAAGTGTACCTATGATGAAAATTACAGGCCTCTCTCATCTTTTTAAGTGGGAGAACTTGCACAATTGGCTGACTAAATACTTTTTTGCCCCACTGTATAAAAGGGCCCCTGCATGTAGTCCTACCAACATTATGCCTCTGTACTCTCTCAGAGGTTGAAAAGATTAGCAACATGAGCAGAAGAATGACAGCCCAGGAGGCTCTGGAACACATCTTGGCCAGGATAGTGAAGCAGAGGAGGAAGTTTCTGAAAGTGAAGATGATCTTGAGATCAATTCTGATCATGATGATGAATTTTCAGATGATGAGGGTAATGTCTCACACCCATCAACTCCAAGAAACTCCATATCGAAAAATGGTCAAATAGAATGGTTCTCATCCCCGAAAAGGCTTCAGGGAACAACATCAGCTGCAAACATAACAAAGGCAGCGCCAGGGCCCACTAGGATGTCAGTGACTTGTGTCACGGATATAAAATCTGCTTTTGAGTTGAATTCCTGATTCAATCCGGAAAATGACTAATTTAAAATGAAAAATTCAAAAAAAATGAAAAATTCAATGTAGTTTCAACATGTATATTTGAATTTAAAGGGACAGTTTGACACCTAACAGAAGAGATGTGTTGTTTGAATTAACCAACATGCCCCGATAACAGAAACTATTTCAAAAATGTTGGAAAAAAAACAAAATAAAATAAGAATGTGTTGAAGCAAATGTGGTGAATGACTCATTATTGCCAGTGTACAGAAAAAAACAGTTTGAAAATTAACAGTTTACTTCATCAAGAGATAAAAGAGCTGCGTGCTAGCCTTGAGTACACTCACCACCAGATTGACACGCTTCAAAAAGACAACAGCGAACTCCAAACGATGGTAAAAACTCTCTCTAGCCAAATGGATTATGTCTTGAAAGAAAATAAAACAATCAAAGAAATCATCGACATACAAAGCAGAAGCATGCGTGATAATTTAATATTCTCAGGGATTCCAGAAACTACACCGGACAATCCAGAAGCATTAGTTAAAGACTTCATGCAGCGAGAACTTAAACTCCAACCGGACATCATCAACAACATAACTTTTCACCGCGTCCACCGACTCGGCGCACACAAAGACCGCGGTCCCTGAGCGATTGTTGCTAAATTCAAACACCATAAACAAAAGGAATTCGTAAAAAGCAAAAGAACGAGAACTAAGAGGCACAAAGTTTGGTCTAAATGATCAGTTCCCCCGGCAAATAAATGAGCGCCGCAAAATATTGTGGTCAATATTTAAAAAACATAGAGATCAGGGCAAGCGTGTCTCCCTTGTGGTAGACAAACTGTACATTGATGGACATTTATTTCGAGACTGCGACACCACACCCTGGCTTTTCTAAAATATTTTAAGGTTTGCAATGACCCTAAAATCATAACCTCCAAACATACCTAGCCCATTCCATTACTGGTAACATTCGGTGTTATCTGTACTATGGACACTCCACTGTTCTCTCCTTTTGTTCTTTTTCTTTTTATTGTGTGCTGCGCATTGCAATACAAAGCAGAGCTTTGTAGTGCAAAAGCACACACCTTAATATTCTCAGCCATACTTCATAATTTTATTTATTTAATTTTCTTCCTTCAAAAGTTTGGCATGCTACTCCTCCCACAGCTTTGAGAAATCCCAGGCAAGATATATATCAAAACGACCGGAATAGATGGGAATCGATGGGAAAGACTTTTCTCAATTCTGCGACATCTCGTTTTCTTACGAAATGTGGAAAACCGACCGATTTTTGCCCACAGGAACGAATGAGAATTCGTAAAAAAAAATCTCACAAATATATGACGTATAGTTTTGGAAAGAGAAGCGTTTAAACCCGAGCATGTCAGAAAAAAAAGTTAGTTCCTAGATCTCTAACAGACAGACTCTCACACACACAGAACATGCACGAGCCCCTGGCAACCAGCACACTCATCTCTCTCTCTCTCTCTCTCTCTCTCTCTCTCTCTCTCTCTCTCTCTCTCTCTCTCTCTCTCTCTCTCTCTCTCTCTCTCTCTCTCTCTCTCTCTCTCTCTCTCTCTCTGGTTACGAATCACCAGAGACACACGCGCGCGTGCTGGTTGCCTTAGCAACGGCCCTGACACATAGCAGGCTGCGACATGCTTGTATGTTCAGGCGAGGCTAGCCCTAGCTTCGACCACAACATAAATATGAAGTCTAAAACTGACACAAATAAGCACAATACATGTAGTATCACTCGTTTTAACCGGAGCATTCACAGCCTGTGACCGGAATAGAACCGGAAGTAGCCGAAGCTAGCGCTAGCCTTGGCTAGCTTCCCATGTTATCTGAGTGGTAAACTGCAGAGTAAAATAAATAAAATATTTATTTAAACTGCCACAACTCCTGCATTCTAAATCCTACCGAAACATCTCATAGATCGATCTCGCCACTGAAGATTTTTTTTTAAATGTGAGTTATAGTTTTCAAGATACAGCGATTTGTTTGACGTTAGCTTCGGTGCTAGCTTTCGTTAGCTTCGTTGCGCTAGCTTGCGTTAGCTTCGGCGCTAGCTTGCGTTAGCTTCGTCGCGCTAGTTAACATTAGCTTCGGTGCTAGCTAGCTTAACTAACTAACTGACGGTCTGACTAACTGATTAACTAAGTGACTGTTACTAACTGACTAACTAACTAGCTAGCTGACTGGCTAACTAACTAGCTGACTGGCTAACTAACTAACTAGCTGACTGGCTAACTAGCTAGCTGACTGGCTAACTAACTAACTAGCTAGTTCGCTGACTTCCTGACAGACTAACTAGCTAGCTAGCTGACTGGCTAAGTAGTTAGCTGACTGACTAACTAACTAACTAGCTAGCTGACTGGCTAACTAGCTAGCTGACTGGCTAACTAACTAACTAGCTAGTTTGCTGACTTCCTGACAGACTAACTAGCTAGCTAGCTGACTGGCTAAGTAGTTAGCTGACTGACTAACTAACTAACTAGCTGACTGGCTAACTAATTAGCTGACTGACTAACTAACTAGTTAGCTGACTGGCTAACTAACTAACTAGCTAGCTGACTGGCTAACTAACTAGCTAGTTAGCTGACTGACTAACTAACTAGTTGACTGACTCCATCCTGTCCACATTATATGAAAATACCGAGGTTTTTAACTGTTTTATTTCTATGTCCATGTCTTAATGGTTGTGCTAACTGTAACAGGAGGGTGGGTGTGGTTGAGCAACCCATACTTAGCCAGACAAGGCCACCTTGGGAATTGTACCCTTATACTGCCCAGACCACCCTAGCAACCACCCAGAACACCTTAGCAACCGCCCAGAACACCCTAGCAACTGCCCAGAACATGTGTATGGATGAGAATGTCTATTTTTGTGAGGACCAAATTTAGTTTTAGATGTGTGTGTGTGGCCTATGAACTGATCATAAGGGCAAATACACACACACACACACACGTGTATAGATGAGGTTCTCCATTTTTGTGAGGACCAAATTGTGGGCTACATCTGTGTTTGTGTGAGGGATGGGCACCAGCAACAGCACACTTAAAATTTCCCTGGAATTTTTTCTAGTTTTAATTTGTTCTTTTTCTTTTTTCTTTATTCTCCTTTCATTCACTCTCACTCCCTCTAAAACACACATGCACACACAGCTCTTTGTCTCTCATGCATTGTTTGATGTTTGTCTCTGTACCTATCTGTGCCTAGCTGTCTATTTCTGTTTTAAAACTAGGAGTAAGAAAGAAACAGTACGGACATGGGGAAACCCAGTCAACCTCATGTACGGAAAAACAGACCATCACCCTCCTAAAAAATGTCAATCAAATTCATAAACTGGAATATCCGTGGGATTAGTTCACAGGCAAAGAAAGTTAAAATTTGAAATCACCTCACCGAATTGCATGCAGACATCTGCCTCATACAAGAAACTTACCTAACAGACTCAGAAGTTAAAATCCTCACAATTCATTCAGGTTCTCATCTACCTACAACTCCAAGAAAAGAGGCGTATCTATTCTAATAAACAAAAGAATACCATTAATACTTAATGCAACAATTACTGATCCTGAAGGAAGATATGTTATCATCAATGCCTCCATTAATAGCAACAGTATCACCATTGCAAACATATATGGCCCCAATGTTGATGATCCTACTTTCTTTCATACATTTTTCTCTTCACTAAATGATATTTCAAATTCAACAATAATAATCGGAGGCGACTTCAATACCATCATCAACCCTGCTTTAGATAGATCTAGCCATACAGGTAATACTAGAAACTGGCACACCACCAAAACACTGAAACAGTACATGAGTGATTTTGGTCTTGGCGATAGCTGGCGATTAAAAAACCCATCATCCAGAGAATACACATACTTCTCCCCAGTTCATAAATCATTCTCTCGCATAGACTTTTTCCTCACAAGTAACTCAATCATATCTGATATTTCATACTTTAAAATACACCCCATCATAATCAGTGACCATGCCCCTATGTCCTTCAATCTAAACATTAGGCAATTCAAACTACCCATGACCAGATGGTGTTTCAATATCTCACTGCTTACTGAATTAAATAAATAAATGTGTAGATACGCATGTACTGTACCTTACATTATGACTCACTCATACTTATGGAAACTGTGCAGATATGTAAAATACAAAGAAACACCCTAATATATGAAATGAAATATGGTTTATATTCCCTCCTTCATGTACTGTAACATGTAACAAATATTCCGACGCAAATGAGTATGTGAAGATGTGAACCATGCACATGACATCATCCAGTGACTTCTAGCATATTCTTGAGCATATGTTAGCTACTTTTCCTGGGAGAAATCTGCCAACACTGGTCATACACATAGGAGTAGCAATACAAGTAGTGAGCGATGTAATTCGGGCCACTCTTGTTGACCATGTCCTTGTGCATGGCCTGAAAATGAGGGAGGTTGGGCAACGAGTGCAGCCGACCCATAGCTGCTTCACTGTTGCCATCTTATGGACCTTCAGGCAGGAAAATAGGTAAGTATTTTATGTACATACTGCTTTCTACTGTACTCTACTTTAGATTGCTGTGGTCTGAGCTCTTACAGTATTGTACAGCATGTATATATGTACTGTAGCTGTTTGCTCTATCGTTTCGCGCATCTCAGTTACAGTACGTAATGTGGAGTTACGGTATGCTCCCATTTTGCCAAAAGGATGGTTTACAGTTACAGTATCCCATCCCACTTCTGTTTTTGCAGAACTGAGAGACGACCACCTGGTGGAGGCAGGAGAAGGCTGGTGTCCGAGGAGTAAGAGAAGGAAACGGTCAACATGGTTATTGCCAACAATGCAATTTGCCTGTGAGAGATTCAACAGCGGGTCATTGAGGATCAACAAGTCTTTTGAGGAATTGATGCCATTAGTATCTCAACAATTGACTGTATTCTGAGAAAAAAACATCTGCGAATCATCCGGCATATCTTGTCCCTTTTGAAAGAAACTCAGAGTGAAAGACCAGCATCAGGAATATGTGCAGGTATGGGTTTCCATACTGTATGAAGTTTCAGTATGTTACAAGATATACAGTATTACTGTACTGTAGAGTACAGCTGTCTATACTGTTTAACAAACTACATATATGATGGCCTACCATTTGTACCCTCTAGCAATGTGTTTTGGAGTAGTCATTTACAGTACTCTACTACATTTCATGTTTTTTTGCAGGGAATCTTTGAAGTAGAAGGGTGACCAGTTCCTCACAAGATGATCTTTAAAGATGAAGCGGGACCCGGCCGGGGTGTGCGCGGGGGGCCCGATGCTTGGGGGCCACTGGATGGCGGGGCCTGCCGCGCCCCTCACGTCCACCAACGTTCCACAGGAAGTGACAAACCTGCTCATGCCCACTTGCATGCGTGTACATACATACCACTTTACTGAATAGTTGGTTCATCTTGATGCTAACCTCTTCTCTTGTTACAACCAAGTCTTTAGTGTTGTAGTTGTTTTTGTACTGTCTTGAACGTATGTCTTGTTATGTTTTGTGTCTCTCCCCATCACTTGTGTCCTCCTCCCTTCCCCTCTCCTAGCAACAGCCTACTCATGGTTGAAGACGAAGACGAAGATTCGCTACTCCACCCCCCCACAGGGGGAACATCTGACACCTCTGGAAGAATACAAGGGTACCAATACTCCCCTGTTACAGATCAAACTGGCCCCAAAACACATGGCATCCAGATCAATCATACTGCTTGCCTAAGATACCGGGAACACAAAAAAAAAAAAAAAAAAAAAAAAAAAAAAGATGAAGCGGGATGGCCAACGGGCCATCATGCATGTCCTTGGCCAGCGAGGAGGGAATATCACTATGCGCGCCGCCATCAGCCACTGAGGGGTCGTCCAATCTGGCACAATGCCGTCCTCGGGCCATATAACACAATGCTTCTCCTTACTTTTCTTGGTAGTCTGCGAGGCCATATATATCAGTTAGAACAGAGGGAGCCAGCATAACTACAGCAGCCACACTACATTGTCATTTGGGACAATGTAAGTTTCCATCGGGCTGCTCTAGTTCATGACTGGTTCACCAATAACCCCAGGTTCAGCAATATCTTTCTACCAGAATATTCCCCCTTCCTCAACCCTGTAGAGGAGTTTTCGGCATGGCGGTGGAAGGTGTATGACAGAGGCATTTGTGCTCACCTTCTCCAGGGCATGGAGGAGGCATGTTTAGACATAACATATTTGCCAGTAATCCACGGTGGGGATGCTGTGGTAAATTATTTTCTATTGCAGTATTTTTTATGTTTTACATATTTTACGTAAATATATATATTTTTATGCATTTACAGTACCCTTTGCATCCCATAACATTGTATTGATTGGAAGTTATGAATTATACATCATGAATCAAAAAAGTAAACATTTTTCTCTATTGTGTTTATCATGTAAAGAGGTTTTCTGGGGCAGAACCAGAAGCAACATTATTCATCTTAGGTTTTTGTGGCAGTGTTATGAATTGATCTCCGCAGGGTCCTAGACTATGTTGTAGTGTGTGTTTTTCTGGACTATTGTGTGATGTGTGAAGGCAAGTTTGGTTTTTCAGCCAGACTAAATGGTTTTGAGTGGAAGTTTGACATTTGGGGAGTTGAGTGTGTAGTTTTGGATTTGTGTTTAGAGTTTTGAGAAATGGAGCTTAGTTTCGAGAAATGTGTCTAAGCAATCCAGAAACTGTAATACGTCTTTTCATTTTTCAGAAACCACCATTTTAAAAGTTTGATTCAGCTTTTAGTATTTTGGCTTTTCTCTGTCTTTCTCTCTAGTCATCTTCAAATTCCCCATTAAAATCTCATTCTCAATCAGGAGCCAGATTTAGTACTTGTGTCATTAGTTCAACCCCAAAGGAGTCTCCTCCAGGCTCTGGTGGGAGGAAAGAGTTGGTGCCCTTTGATTCATCTGAGCAAAGCAGAAGCAGGAGGATTCTGCCTCCGACAGAGAGGTCAGCTTGGCCTGACGCTCCAGAGACTGAAACCATAAACAGCTTTGGAGCAAAGCCAGGGTCCCCAGCCAGGGGACAGAAGAGGGCAGACACTGGAAAATAAGAAACTGCTAACAGTCAATTTCCCAGCCAAATGCTGAGGAAGATGGCTTAGGAATTCCAATTTGCATGTTTCATATAGACAAATGGAGGCAATTATTGCCTGAAGTTCACCTTTGCTGGGGAGAATGTAATGTAATGAGAAGACAGAGGTTTTACAGCATCCTGAAAAATAACACACACATACAGGTAAACTTTTACCATTGGAAGCTTATGGGAAGCTTATGGGAAAACAGGACAAGTTGAGGCTTCTATATGGAACAATACTGCTTTGTACAGCTCATTGCTAACAATTATTTAAATTAATAGTTTATGGAACGACCTGGCATTAAATTTTATCTGGGAAAAAGTCATGATCCAAAAATACCAAAAGGCCTCTGGGAGCCTAGAGGGGGATGGGGAATGTGCTTAATTAGCAAGCCTCAACAGGCAACAGCAAATGTGTGTGGGCAGAATTTCTACATTTCAGTTATTTTGTTTTTTTTTTTCATAGGAAAAGCTTAACACTGTTTGACTCTAGGGTGGAGTTATACCGTGCCCTTTCTCAGTCTGCAATTGCCCTTTTTGTTTCTTTTGTATCTGCAAGTAAATGAACTCAAAAATAAATCTTAAGTATATAAAGTCTTCCACTTATATTTCCTGAACCCAGTTAAACTGTCAACTCGAAGAATGTCAAAGAAAAGCATCTCTTTCAACAGTGCATATACAGTACAGTTGGCTCCAGAATTGTTAGCAAAAAACCCTGCATTTAGTAACAGAGATAATCTCTATGTTATGATTCATATACTTTGATTTCAGTACATTCAGTTCATGTTTCAATATTTTTTATTAATCTTTGATAGTGTTTTTGTTTAATTTATTTCTCAGTCCCATAATGGCTTCTTTGACCGTCATTGGAACAACTCTGGTACTTATGCTGACCATCACCAATAACAGACTCCAAAGGCAATCAAAAGCCTAGAATCAAGACTAGATATTGAAAGCTTAGCAGCATGGAAGCAATTGAATACACCTAACAAATCAGAAACAGCTGAGAAACTGTCCAATATACTTTTTATCAAATTATGGTTTCTAGTTTTACTGTTCTTACTGCATTCTTTCAGTTCAGTATTTTTTGTGTCAGGTTGGAATACCTACTGTGGTGGACTCTCCAATCAGCCTATCCTGCATGTCTTTGGACTGTGGGAGGAAACCGGAATACCCGGAGGAAACCCACGCAGACACGGGGAGAACATGGAAACTCCACACAGAGAGGCCCCGGCCGACGAGGATTTTTTGAACCCCGGACCTCCTTGTTGTGAGGCTGCAGTGCTACCCACTGCACCATCCGTGCCGCCACTTATTTTCTAGTTTGCCTTTTTTTTCTTTTTGTGACCATATTCCCGTGTTTGAGAAGGGAATTTTTTTTGTTTGTTCTGGACACTAAAGAAGTGCCCTGAAGGCACGAGCACTGAAAAAAAAAAAAAAAAATTATAATAAATTAATTTTTTCCACCAATTCTACTCTCTCTCTCTCTCTCTCTCTACCAGCGGGTTACCACATATGGTGGAGAATGCAGGCATAGTGGACCCAGCTACAGTGAATGAGAGACCCAGGATAAGATTCAGCCCTACCCCCTAACATGGAGGAAGCCATCAACGCGCTATTGCGCTCCCAAGGCGCCCTGCAGAAGGCGGTGGCGGAACTTTGCCAGAAGAGTGGACCGGCGGCGCCAAAGGATCTGTTACTCAAGCAGACACTGGACGATGAGATCGAGGCGTACCTGGAAACGTTTGAGCGGACGGCACATTTGGAGAAATGGCCCCACGATGCCTGGGGCTCCGTCCTCGCCCCATTCCTCAGCGTGGAGGCCCAGAAAGCGTACCGGAGCCTGCCCCCAGCTGAAGCCCATGACTACCCAACCCTGAAGGCCACCATCCTCGCACAGTACGGCTACAGCCTGCCGGCCTGGGCCCAGCGGTTCCACCGGTGGACGTATGACCCCACCCTCCCCGTGCGAGCCCAAATGATGGACCTGGGGCGGCTGACCCGGAGCTGGCTGGTGGAGGGCGATGGACCACCCCTCCTTGACAGGGTGGTGTTGGACCACTGTGTCCGGGGCCTGGCACCGGACTTAAGAAAGTACGTGGCCCAACAAGGACCCCGGACCATCGACGCCCTGGTCAATCTCCTGGAGAACCACCAGGTGACGCAGGAGATGATCCGAACGACGCGACCCGACTGCCCCCGAAGACCCCCCGCTGCGGTCCGACCAGAGCCCCGGACCAGGCCTAAGTGGACTGAGCCTGACAGGGTCGAGGCGGCCCGAAAGAGGGAGACGAGACGCTGCTTCACCTGTGGCCGGGAGGGCCATCTGAGCCGGGACTGCCAAGGGAGGGAAGAATCCATGGCCACGGCCCCCGAGATGGGCGGACCCTGCCACTACCTCACCACGTGCTGGGCTCACAAGGGCACGGCTGCCCGTCCGGATTGGGGGCCACGACGCAGAGGCCCTGCTGGACTCCGGAAGTGCAATTACACTGGTGAGGCCTGGCCTAGCAGGAGAGGGGCGAGGTGACACAATCGCGGTCACCTGCATCCATGGCGACGTGAGACACTACCCCACCACCCAGGTAACCATCACCACCCCACGGAGGCAATTCACTGGGAAGGTGGACATAGTTGAAAACTTATCGGTGGAGGTGCTGTTGGCCGATGGTGAGGGAGCACATGAGTAAGGCCCAGGCAGAGCAAGCCCGGCTCTACAACAGAAATGCCCAGGTGCGCGAGTTCCGACCCGGAGAGAAGGTAATGGTACTCGTCCCCACGAGTGAGTGTAAATTCCTGGCTAAGTGGCATGGCCCATACGAAGTGGTTGCCAAAGTCAGGCCGGTCAATTACACCCTAAGGCAGGTAGGGCGGAGACATACCCTCCAGACCTACCATGTCAACCTATTAAAAAAATGGCATGAACCCGTGCACGACTCTGCTCCGCTATGTCTGACAGCAGGGGGCGCCACTGGAACGCCGGAGGTGACCACCGGGGAACACTTAACGGACCGACAGCGCCAAGATCTCCGGGAGGGGGTAAGTCGACATAGGGACGTGTCTTCCCCTCTCCCAGGCCGGACCACGCTCATCCAGCATGACATCATCACCTAGCCGGGGCAGAACCGAATCCCGGAGGCTAGAAGACAGGCCATCCAGGAGGAGGTGGCGAGGATGCTGGAGCTGGGGGTGATTGAGGAGTCGCAAAGCGCCTGGTCCAGCCCGGTGGTGCTCGTGCCAAAACCCAATGGAAGTTGGCGTTTTTGCAACGACTTTCGGTGGCTGAACGAAATATCCAGGTACGATGCCTACCCCATGCCCCGTATAGATGAGCTGATTGAGCGGCTGGGCCCAGCCCGCTACATCAGCACCCTGGACCTCACCCGCGGATACTGGCAGGTACCCCTGACACCACAGGCAAGGGAGAAGACGGCCTTTTCCACCCCGGACGGCCTCTTCCAGTATCGGGTCCTCCCCTTCGGAGTCCATGGAGCCCCCGCCACCTTCCAACGCCTCATGGACAAAATACTGAGGCCCCACAGGGAGTATGCCGCCGCCTATTTAGATGACATTGTTATTCACAGTGCTGACTGGGAGAGCCACCTGAAGAGGCTGGAGGCTGTGCTGGGGGCACTCCGGGAGGCCGGGCTCACAGCTAACCCCGCTAAATGCCGCCTGGGCCTGGAGGAGGCCGACTACTTAGGACACACCGTCGGACGGGGGTGCATTCGGCCTCAGAGCCAGAAGCTAGACGGGATCACGCACTGGCCTCGACCCAACACCAAAAGGCAAGTCCGCACATTCCTGGGGTTAGTGGGGTACTACCGGCAGTTTATCCCCAACTTCGCCACTCGAGCAGCCCCCCTACACGAGGTCACCAAGAAAGACCAACCGCACACTGTGAAGTGGTCGGAAGACACCGAGCGCGCCTTCCTAGACCTGAGAGCGGCCCTGGGTCAGGCACCGGTGTTAACCACTCCTAACTTTACAAAGCCTATTACAGACTGATGCTTCGGAGACAGGCCTGGGAGCAGTCCTGTCCCAAATCTATGATGACACCGAACACGCCACTAACCTCTCTAATTAACCAGGCACAGCTGTACCGAGTTGGAGGGGAGATCAACATCATACAAAAGGGCGAATTCGGGAGCAGAGCGGGGCTCAGGGGCGAACGAGAGGAGACACGCAGAGCCAGTGCGAGTGAGATTCACGTGAGCACATCAATCCGGCTAGAAGCCAACTAACCTGTCCATTTAAATCCTAGACGCCTAGGGGGGGGAAGAGGACTTCCGAAGCCGGGACACCACGGAGAGTTAACGGCCCCACAGCGGACACAGACGGGTGAACCCCACCGCATGAAGTCCGCCTTAGTTTGCCGTTTACCGTTTTTTGAAATCCCTAATTTTTTGAGCACGGACTTATTTTCTAGTTTGCCTTTTTTACCTTTTTGTGACCATATTCCCGTGTTTGCGAAGGGAATTTTTTTTGTTTGTTCTGGACACTAAAGAAGTGCCCTGAAGGCACGAGCACTGAAAAAAAAAAAGAAATTATAATAAATGAATTTTTTTTTTCACCAATTCTACTCTCTCTCTCTCTCTCTCTCTCTCTCTCTCTACCAGCGGGTTACCACACTACATAGGACATTGTTATTTGGTAAGCCTCCTTTGGGAGATTAATTTCTCTTTTGGTTCAACGTTTTTAGTTGCTGATTTAGATGACATGACTTCCATTCTAATTCATTTTATAGTTTGTGCTTGAGCCAGCTGTAGCTGTACCAGTACAGAAGTCATAAGATGAGATGCAGTCTTTATTTACGCATTGTTTTCATAATCAGAGACCAAAATATCTACATAAGAGTGAATGAGAAGAGCAGTCTGGGATGCCTGTAGGTGCTTAAACTGTGGTAAAACAAAATAGTTGAATATCTATCGTTTTTTTTATTTTTTTTTACACTTTTTATTACATATTTCTACAAACAATTGTATTGCCAAGGTACTTACATTTGTGGCACTGTGGTTTATCAGTCACATTCACAACCTGTTCATTAAGAAGTGTATAACTATGTTCTTTATAAACGATATACATTAGGACTGGACACATTGCAGTTGTGTCTTATTTCGTCATACCACACTCCACATCAGTTTTATTTTTATCCATATCTTAAAACTAACCAAACCTTGAGACAGTTTCCTGTGGAGATCATGGGAGGGCATGCTGGTGCCCAAATCTAATTGAACACAGTGGTGTAAAAAGCTCTGTGTACAAACATCACAGGAGGCTAATTGGACTGTAATTAGACGCCCACTAATTACTGACCTCTTCCATATCCCGATGGGATTTCAATATAGCCAGTGTATTGGGGTTACTACAGTTCATGAAAAATTTAATGAAGGTGGTAAATTGTATTGAATCAGATGGCTATGTACACATGTAGACATATTCAATTTGTTCTCTATAAGGGTTTGGCAGTTTTGTGGTATAGATAGATATAGATATAGACATTACAAAGACGTAAGCATATTCATTGGGTATTATCCCGCTTATACCATGGCTAACTTGCCAAAGTAATGTAGTTATGGACAATTTATTTTTAGTTTAGAAACAAATGTATTCATTCAATGGAATGGGAGGAAAAAATTGCCCCTATTGCTGAGAAAAATAATCTTCACACGGCCTAAAATTGCCCGCTGCAACTAAAAGCCAACTGCATCATCTAAGAAAAGTTTACTAGCTCAGCGAAAGGAAATAAAACATTAGATTATTAACTAATGTTAACTCGCAAAGTAATAGTAAGCAATTTATATACATTTCACATGGTATTCCAAACTTTAGTGCCACGCAATTGAAACCACAAAATATATTCCAAACTGTGGAATGCATGTTGATGGAAATTAGTTCCTCAACACATACCGAATTAAGCTTTCCATGTGTATACATCTTGTAGATTAGTTTCCTTGTCATTCTTAAAACTGAGCCAATTATGATTTACAAAATTAAATTCTATCTGGTTAGAAGAACTTGTATGATTTCCATAGGTCTATCTCCAGTCTTTCAATAGCTGTAGTTCAGTGACCTGGGGCTGATCCACCATAAGGCTGATGGCTGAGCTGGGAGCAATTGGCAATAAAAGAACGTTACAGGGTAAACTGGTATAAATACATAAGCATGGTATTGATGGTATGCAGCTGGTAGTGTCTACAAACTGCCTATACATTAGGTACACTGCTGGCCTCCCAACAACACAAGAATAACATGAGGATAGTGGAGGACTGGTAAGTACAGTACTTGAATGGAATCCCCTTAGCTCTGGGAGTTCTTCATGAAGTCACCAAGTGCTGCACAAGAATTGTACTCTATTTTAGGGTATAGAATAGGTTTAACTATTTTTCCAAGGGTGAACTTCAGGTAAATGCTGGTCTTTACTTTTTTGCTTCGTAAATCAGGCCCAATGTCATTTTTCACCTCAGGTCAAAGGTAATTGGATCGATGTATATTCATTTCTTATCTAACCCTATGATCAGAAGTGTTATGGGTTTTTTGGGGGGCTGTGAAGTTGGGATCGTGTCTCAAAAATAAATGCAGTATTTAATTACATCGACTCTGGAGTTCACATTAAGTTAAATCTAATTTGTGATGACACATTATGTGCAGATGCCTTCCTCCAAACTGGGTGGCTTTGAAATCTGTGTGCTAGACTGTGCTGGCCTATCGAAGATATCTGCCATGTACTGTGCAAAAGAGTTCAAAGGATTTGTAATGTTGTCCCCAGAATTTATATCACAGGGAGAAAGGGAAAATGATAAATTTGTTTTTTTTTGTGATGCAAGATTCAGATTAAATAGTCTTCTCACAAAGATGTTATTGTTCCTTTTGATCTGTCCCTGAAATAAAGAACAAAGAGGTGGAACAGCCATTGCAGAAGGGTAATAAAGGATGAATAAATAAGTAAACAAAAGTCTTGTGAATAGTTAATGTGAATGTGTCGCTTCAAGAAACTGCAGCCTATGGGCAATTATGAACCACATGCTGTCAACAGAATACATTTATTCTATTTATATATTTCTATTTATTCTATTTACTGTATGCATAACGTTCTTCATTTCATCTATCAAATAGTAAATCTTTCCATATTTTGCATATAACCAGTGCAGAAAGATAATGTATTTTAAAAAGCAGCTTTTGCTGAATACTCAAAAAGACATTGCTTAAGAAGGTACAGTATAACTCAACCATACACTAGCATATGTGGTGCTATTATTTAGCAGTTAGAACTATTAATCAATACACATACTGTACACAACTGTCCACATGTACTACCAGTTTTTTTTAACAGTGGTTTTAAATCAAAAGTAGTCCAAACTGTTGACATCTTGCTATGACTGCATGCTGTTTGACTCAGGAGGGAAACACAGATTTAGACCTATGTATTCTGTAATGTAGCATAGACGGCAGTCTAAAACCTCTCAGGAAATTTTATTTTGGTAGAGAGTAGTGGACAAAACAGCATCTCTCCTTGATCTTTGTTCTTGATGGTTGAAGTTGTGCATTCTTCTGATACTTGATTAATGACTGGAATTGAGAACCATATTTTTGGAAGAGATGCTTCTTTCAGCTTTGTTTTTATTGAATAGTTTTTTAATGTTTTTTCCACAATTTTGGGCCAACAACAAGTGAACTGTGGGCTTGGTGGAACATTCCGGAATCCCCTGTAATTTTCATGGTTTTCCTGTAACCATGTTATACTGTTATACAATGGGAGTATTGCTCATGCCTTCCTTTCCTGCACAGACTTCTGATGACAAAAACAGAGGAGGATTTGTCATTACAGTGAAGGACCCCATAGAGGCATACAGCAGGTAGTACTGATGTAGGATCCGAAGAGTGAACTAGCATTCAGGATTCAGCTTAAAGCTGAAGTTAACTCAGGGTAGGTACATTTTCCCCCAGCCAAAACAGAGCCTGTTGCTGGTATGGTAATGATAACCAAATTCTTGGCACACAGAGCTTTCAGAAACCTGGACATAAAGGTAAACTGTATAAAACTGCAAACCTGTGAAACCCCAGAGCATGTTCATTCCTTCATCCGTATCTGGATGAACTGAGCCTGAAACCTCCACTGCCTCCAGCATCAGCACCAACACAGCAGGTTGAAAGAATAACAAGCCTGTCTGTACACATAACAGACCAGGGAAGCATAGCAATTGTGACAATGAGAAGAGCTTTTTGTTTATGTATTCATGTATTTGTTTATTTATTTACTCATGTATTTATTTATTGCCTTGTTTTGCAATTTATTATACTTCTGATTCACTTTATATGTATATCTTAAAGCTGATGTGTTGGGCAAAGCTCTAGTGCAAACCTCTTGTGGCAGTTACAATTTTAAAATTTAAAATTTTTTAAAATGTTGTGGTCACACTGAAGTAGTGATGAGAACGATACCATGGTTTCTCCATGCAGGACTTTGAATAACTTCTCCTGTTTCACCAGTTAATGCATATTTGAGTAATAATTTGAATGACTACAGAAATGCGGGTGTTGATTTTAAATGTTACCACTGCTGACCATGTGATTTTTTCTCAAGTGGTGCATTTTGGCGATAAAAAATGATAACATTAAAGTGATAGATCAAAGTGCTGAGAAAATGCTCCCTGTGTGCAGCGGTGACAGAAACTGTCACAGTTGCATTATCTTTAAAAAAAAAAAGCCTTTATCATCAATATGGCGCGCAGGGAGTGAGGCACATGGGTCATCCAATATGTTATGGTTCTTTATTATGTAACCTCAGGCTAAATCCTGTGAAGATATCCACATTGAATTTGGAAGCTATATTTGATTTAATGCTTTAATTCTATAAACATTATTCAGTCAGAACTACTTTATTTATGAAGCATTTGATAAAATAAAACTACTTGAAACTACAGGGCGGCCTGTAGCGTAGTGGTTAAGGTAAATGACTGGGACACGCAAGGTCGGCGGTTCTAATCCTAGTGTAGCCACAATAACATCCGCACAACCGTTGGGCCCCTGAGCAAGGCCCTTAACCCAGGCCCTTAACTCTGCATTGCTCCAGGGGAGGATTGTCTCCTGCTTAGTCTAATCAACTGTGTGTCGCTCGGGATAAGAGCGTCTGCCAAATGCCAATAATGTAATGTAATGTACATACTCCCAATAATCCCTCCCAGAGGAATCCTTCCTTCAGATTATTATAGGAGTGCCCGTACCACAATAATAAATGCATACTCACATCTCTTTACATGCACATCATCTTCACCTTATCTGCTGCTGTACATGGCATTAGGCACCAGCAGAGTGAACAGAAAAGTCTACACAGCTCAGATTGAATTGGTATTACCCCAACAACCAGATCACTCTGTTGTCCAGATTAATTCTACAGTTTTTTTTTTTTGGTGCACTTTCCTGAAACAGGAAACTAACACTAGTGAGTGGCTAACTATTGTCATATTGTTTATGTTGATGGGCGGCACGGATGGTGCAGTGGGTAGCACTGCCGCCTCACAGCAAGGAGGTCCTGGGTTCGAATCCCCGTCGGCTGGGGCCTCTCTGTGTGGAGTTTGCATGTTCTCCCTGTGTCTGCGTGGGTTTCCTCCGGGTACTCCGGTTTCCTCCCACAGTCCAAAGACATGCAGGTCAGGCTGATTGGAGAGTCTAAATTGCCCATAGGTATGAGTGTGTGAGTGAATGGTGTGTGTGCCCTGTGATGGAGTGGCGACCTGTCCAGGGTGTATTCCTGCCTTCTGCCCAATGTATGCTGGGATAGGCTCCAGCCTCCCTGTGACCCTGTTCAGGATAAGCGGGTGAAAATAATGGATGGATGGATGGATGTTTATGTGGACTGTAAGCTTTACCTGGCTCCAAAGGAAGCAATGTGTCCATACGGTTTGTTGTTTGAGTGACTCGTTGTTCTTGTTGCTGTTCTTCTTACTAAATAAAACTGGAGCCAGAACAGCTGCACTGCATGTTTTTCCTTGCCAAGCTGACTACATACATTCTTATCACGCATGATGTTCAAATAGATTGAGCCTACATTCTCATGAATCATTGCTTGATTTTTATGATGGATGGCTGCACAATATAGCTCCCTAATAAATCCCTTAAATATAGACTGAGCTTGATGGTCCATTTTATTTTGTTAGTGTTGGCCTAACCACCTTCAATTAACTCTACCAGCATTTGAAACCTTATGGTCATGTGCCATATGTCCAAGTTGATAAACATGAGCAGAATAGTTATCTGCAGTTTGAAGATATATAGTGGGTCCATTAGTTTGTGGGCAGTCAAAAGGCACAACAGGCAGCCATTTTCCTATGCAAGGTGTTGTGGGATAGCTACCTGATAAGTATCCGTTGATGAAGGCCATCAAATTCTAGAACTAATATTGTTATATTTTAGTAGAGAGAGCAGTTGTCAATGTCCTGAGGTTGCATGGGGAATAGTGGAAGAAGGGTAGGGATTTAGAGCTAAATCAGAGAGAGGTTAAACTTGAGATATGTGCATTTATTGTTCAATTACTATCACTCCCTGAACACTTAATTAGGTATTTATTACACTTTAGCTTATTGGTCGACTACTTCTGTAGCCTATCCGCTCAGTTTGACACATTGTTCATATGCTCTTCTGCATACCACTGTTGTAATGTGTTATTTGCATTATGGCCACTTTCCTGGCAGCTTTGACCAGTCTAACCCTTCTCCTCTGACTTATCTTAACTTTTTTTGTGCACAGAACTGCTACTCACTGGAAGTTTAGTTTTCACACAATTCTCTGCAAATTCTAGAAACAATTGGGTGTGAATCCCAGAAGATCAACAGATTCTCAGATACTCAAACCACTCTGTCTGGCACCAATTATCCTTTCATGGTCAAAATCACTTAGATCACATTTCTTCTCCATTCTGACATTTGGTCAGCTGAATGTGTCTAATACTTATACAACTCATTTGTACTATTGTTAAATCCGGATTAATTTATGTTTTACTTTACAGATTACATATTCCGATTCTAACAGACATAGCAACAGACACCCACAATGTTTATGTAGCACCTTTTTAAGGTTGCAAGCTACTGATCGCGATGTGCTAAAACCAGACAGTGGCTAAAATGCACATGCAACCATGTAATTCAATCAAAGCAAATATAACACAGCTAAATTACTAGCTTCTCTTGGCCAATCGTCCCGGAACTTGATGGGCAATTGAGTGGGGTTATGTTGGGAGCAAAGTCTTCCAACAGTCGCATGTCTGACATTTGTGCCTAAAACAAAATGTGTCGGTGAAAATGTAACAGACTGTCCTCACTACCCTAAGGTAACAAAGGGGTCGCTGCGTGTTCAGCTCCAACACCTTCTCGCCACAACAGGTAAATGAGAACCGTCAGTAACACACCTCACCCGCAAACTAAAACTATGTGACAAGCATAATCCAACAAACAACTACTGAGGCTAGGCAAGACTGGGCTTATATAGAAAGACAGCTGACCTTAATTGGTAATCAGACCACATGCGGAAGACAATTGGAATGAGCACAAGGGAATTGATTACCTAATTGCCGTTCATTGCCAAAGTAAAATTAATTACCCAAGTGGCAGAAATGCGACATGGCCGCCCTAGCGGTGCAAAAATGTAGTATATGGAAAGATATTAGAAAAGAGCTCAGAACCATTACACGTTTGGGACAGTTCTGGAGTGATCACATATTTGTGATGGTACGCACTAAAGGGTTAATGGTCTCCAAATGCACCATTATCAGATGGTACAGACTTTGAAGTAGTTTTGGGCAATATGGTGATATCATGATGTTTTCTGTACTATTGACAGTGTTATGGGATTTGATTTCCCTATGCATTTCACATTAAACTGAAAGCTAAAAATCAGGATCAACATTTACATATTACGAGTAGAAAGGAATTAATGGGTCTTAGTGATGCTGACTGTACCCAGATAACTCCACCAACTGAGAATGTGGTGTTTAGGCAAGGGAGAAACAAAGCCAAACCTGGCACAGGCTTTGCAATAATAATTGTAAAATATAATTTAAAAATATCAGTCAAACCCCCAAAAACTGGTAAGCATTAATATCTTTAGTTGTGTATCTTTGTTGCGTATTCCTTTGCATATTTATTTTTCAAGTCAGGTACCTTGAACATCTCTGACAGGCAAGGAAACAAACAAAAAAAAAATCTGAGATCTATAAAAGACATCTTTACCATTATCTGTGAGCAATTGCATGACTCCCAGACAGAAATAGAAACAAAATTGGAATTTCAAGTGCACACTTCATGCACATTAGGCCTACATTATGTTTAATTCATTTTTAGTAGTATGCTTTTAGTCCTTTGCAGTTATTAATGTGATTTAAATTATACACCACATCTTCTCTTCATTTGGAGTCATACATTTTTTGCAGTCAAATGACAACTGAGAACAATAAATAAGATTTTTTTTAATCATCAGCAAAGATCCAAGCGACTTTATTGTGGCTACATACATTTTTTGGAAAATATGTCACTTAATCATATTTTGTAATGTTTGAAGTGGGGGGTGGCTGATGTTAATTCACTCAGGTCACAGGAAAGATCCCATTCAAATGATTTAAAGCAAGCTCTGCAAACAAGAGAAGCATCCCTGGCAGCTTTAACTGAAGCACTACAATCATAATGGCCCAATAATGTAGCAGCAGCGATAATCAAAATGTAATTACAAGGAGAACCACAGCTACCATTCATTTGGCTAATGACCCCTTCCACATCTTAATGCCCCATTATGGATCTGGAGGACCGAAAATGGGATATTAAGACCTGATGTTTCAGATGCCCCATCCATTAGGTCAACCAGAGTTCAACACAGTTCCATTTGTAGAAGGTAGCATCCTTACTGAATATGTTCAGGCCCATTAGGGTGAGAAAGTGCTACTAAAATGTGTTTTTTGTTAAAGTGACATGTATTATTTACTGGTTTAAATCACCACAATTTACTCATCTTCATCAGTCATCAACCTCTGACAAGCCTTAATACTTTCACATTTAAACAATCTAGATGAGATCCTCCTACCAATTAGGACTTGATTGCTTTGGCCAATCGTCTTTATCGATTTAAGGTTTGCACTTGAAATTCTGTTAATGGAATGTGGTTAATGGAAGTAATGAGTAACTTCATTCATCCGTGGACCAAATGCAGCTTTCTTTAATGAATTAATGAATTAATTCAGAGACAGCTGAGATCTTACAGCTGCAATAAATTAGTACAAAAGTCCATGCTCACAGACAAAGAGAATCCCTCAATCTTTACAGACAACAGGTCCAACTGCTGTGTAATGAACAAGTACTTGGTCCAGGTACTTTTACAAGTACTTTAACCGTTGTAATGCACAAGTACTCAATCAGAATGCCCTATTACTTGTACAAATAAGCTGTGATTCAGCTTGGCTACGACCAGGAGTTCAGCACAGATATAGTTACCATTTCTTCTTGAATACATCATACGGTGACAATAGGAGTGTGGCTAAGCTGGTTCATATGAGCACTGACTGATTCAGCAAACTGTAGCCTGTACTGTGGGAAATGGTCAGGATCTATCAATCATGTGGATAATGCAATTGCCACGATTCCAAGGAAAAAAAAATCTGTAAAGCTTGCATTTGGTTAGAGAAACTACACAGCTAAGGACTGTGGTCTTGTGAGGTATCTCCTTTAATGAGCAGGCCTTTTGATAACAGGGGATTTTGCAAGGATACTTACAAAGTTAGGTTGTGAGAAATTGTAGGACTCTATAATATATTGGCTTGGGAAATTAATGCAGCCTTTCTTACACTGCATTGAGGCGCTGTATAGATTACCAAGACATACATAGTGAGAATAAAATCAAAATTGTAAGAAAGAACCAAGTATTGACTGTGCTTAGGTAACTGTAGAAAGGCTGGAGGAGATTGTAGAAGATGCAGATAGAATCAAAGTTATTGATTGTGAGGAGATTTTTCTGCTGGGAGCAAAAGGAGCAGACTAGGAGGGACTGCACAAATCTCATGTGTACAGCATGTGACCAGCTCTCCATGTCCTCCTACCACATTCACAGTCAGGAAAGAGATGGCTCTTTGGAGTCTGAACACATATCACATATCATTCAGCTTCCATCCCTGTGTGTGTTCATTCACACAAGGGGAAGGGAGACAGTGGTTTGGTGTGTGTGTGTGTGTGTGTGTGTGTGTGTGTGTGCACACGTGTATTCACTCATGAGGGGAGGGGTGCCCGGTTCTATCTGTGTTCACTGTGCAGAGATCTGGCAGGGATCTTGCCCGTCAGCTTGCTGTGGGATGCAACGTACAGACATATCTGCAGTGCAGCTAATCAGAATGTCAAAGATGGGGTCTGTCAGATCCTTTGGAAAAGATATAGGACCTGGAATTGTAAAATATTTAAAATACGCTTTCTTATTCTTTTTTGGGGGGCCAAGCAGCAAAGCTGCGGAGGCACACTGTGTTTCTACCTTTTCGTATTATTATTAATCATCATCAGCATCATTATTAATCGTCTTTGTCTTCTGGCAGGGGAGTCGATGGCAGCCCCTACAACTGTATGGTAAAAAGTTTTTAAACTGATTGGGGACAGTCCCATGATTCTTTTCACCAAGACTCATGTCTCCACCTTGAGCACTCTAGCACCACCAACAGGTCTAAATTGGAGGTACGTTTATGCATGTACGTTTTGAATTGTATGCCTGACAAAAAATGAGGCACCGTTGGATTCCTTGGATCAAGCCAAGTCCATTGACGCCATTTTCCGCCACATTGGATTTTCTGATGAAGTTTAAAAAAATTGTCCAATCTTCACCAAATTTGGCATAGATGATGTTCAAACCAAGCTGGATGGTTTTTTGATTTTCAAAAGCGTTTGTCACAGCCAATCAAAATCAGCGGCGAAGTCGACAAACAGGAAGTGAACTCATATTTCAGTAAAACTTTGGTGTATTGACACCAAATTTGGTATCCCTTCCTGAGGAAGTACAAAGAAATGTGGCTGGTTTGAACACTGGGGGGCGCCACAATAGTAAAAACATGTTTTGCCTAATAACTGTTGATGTGCTTGCCTTAAAATACATTTTTGTGTGTGGTTGTATCTTGGGGGATCCCAAGGCAGAGACAAAAGCGTTTGTTCATTACACTGATTTAAAAAAATGGTGGAAATGAGATGCGTGGGGGGTTGGACCCAAAATGCACGACTCAGAAACAGGGGTGAAATAAAGTCCCGTCAGGGCTTTATTCAGGGAATGTCCAGTGAGCGTAGTCAAGACACAAGCAATGTTCATACACGTAAAATCCAGCCAAAACCAAAGTACAGTACCGAGGGAGAAGGCAGTCTCGTAATCGGTACACCATGCACAAGGTCCAGTAGCCAGGAAAGCTGTCAGCGGGGCAGAAGTACAGGCGGATGGTAGGCAGGCTCAGGGTCGATGACAGCGCAAGAGTCAAGACCGAAGTCTGCTCCGCGGGGCAAAAGCACAAAGACAGCAGGCAAAGTCGTGGTACAGGCAGGCAATGGTCAACAAAACAGAAGTCAATAATCTTTGGTCAATAAACAGGCTTGGATCGTAACGGCTTGACAATGGCTTGACAATGGCTCGACAAAAAACGCTCAAAAGTGCACTGACGAACAGGCGGTAACAATTTCACAAAGACATGACATGAATCTGAGCTTTTTATGCATGTTAGTATTACCCAATCCAGATCTAAAGTCAGTAGATTAGTAAGGGAAATTGAAACAATTAGGGTGTGAGTGACAGAAAGGGAGAGAGGGAGAGAGAGAAAGCAGGAATGCAAGGTTTGCAGAAAGACAAGAAAAAGTGTATGCTAAACAATGAACAGTACCACATAACATGAAACAAACAAATTGTGACACAACAAGTTTGTAACTGTGACATGAATAAACTACATAATGTGACATGATAAGACTAACAATTAAATCATAACAACTAAACATGAAACGTAACATGACATGGAAATTAAATGAAACATGAAATAAAGCATGACAACATGGCAAGACTAGACTAACATAATACATAACATGACAATAACATAATTAGGACAATGACTAAACATGAAACATGACGTGACAAACATGAAACGTGACAGGAAAGTCATCAAACAGGTAGTGAGGGCATATCTAAGCAACACTTTGATGTTTTGATACCAAACTTGGTATATGGACCCAGGAATCCTTGCTGAGGATGTGGAAAAAAAATTGGTGTCATGGGAACCCTGCCCTGTTGGACTGCTTGGCCGCATTTAACCAGATTCAATTTTAAATGTGTTTTATGTTTTTATCACCAATGCCAGCATGGAAGCATTACACAAAAGCATTGCTATGTATTACAGGTTCTATGTGTATAATCCTCATATCCTAAAGCTTTAATCATACTTGTGACCTATATCAACAAGAAAAATATCACAATAATTAAACTGATGAATGATATTTTATGTAATCCATGCTCATACAAAAATAGCCATCTTTTTAGATGTAAGATATGTACATCAGGATATCAGAAGGGAAGTTAATGGCTTGAGAATCTGCTGTGCAATAAAATCATTACTTCCATCCCATTTCTATCCCAGGAGTCTTTATGTATATCTGCAGAGACTAATGTATGATTCATGAACCCAGAGCCAGCATTTGATAGCTGCAGCAGTCAAGAGAACTTGCAGGGTATAAGAGCGTTTCTTATGTATAGAATAAAGACCATTTTTGTCGCTCAGATTTGTTGCTCAGATCAGGCCTATGATGGTCCTTTGCATATATGGCAAAGTGTTCGATTTATTTTCTGTTTTATTGGTCAAAGCACTTGACTGCAGTTGTTTTATTCTCTCTATATAACAACCAAAATCAGCTCTCTGAAATGTTTTTTTTTTTTTTTTTAACCATAGGAATATAGTTCTCTATAACTCAATGTCTGAAGCTTGTAATGGTATGGTCAGGGAATGTGGTGTGTGTCTGTATGTATGTCTGTCTGTCTGTCTGTGTGTGAGACCATGGTTTTTCAGACTTTACATTGAATGTGATCTTTAGCCCATTAATTTCACATGGGTACTGCATTATTTCATAATGAGATGGTGTGATTTATGTCAACTCCACTTAACATTCCTCTACCTTAGTTCCTGTGAATTGCATAATACAACAGAAAAGAAGGGGATCATCATGTTTGGACTGCTGAAAACATAAGCAAAAAATAAATTTAAAAAATCCAAAAATGAGGATATCTTTAAGATACACGAAAATAACAATCATAGCATTTCAGCTATATAGCGCCTTTATCCAAAGCCCTGTACAATTGATTCTTCTCATTCACCCATTCATACACACACTCACATGGTGATTGCCTGCCATGCAAGGCACCAACCAGCTTATCAGGAGCATTTAGGGTTTAAGAGTCTTGCGCAGGGGACACTTCGACACACCTAGGGTGGGAATCGAACCGGCAACCCTCCAACTGCCAGATGAATGCTCTTGCTGCCTGAGCCAATGTGACCTCAAGATGTGCAAGCACTGCAGGTCTTCTACAGAGAAATACAGTCTGGAATGTGCTTCGCAACCTACAGATGCTATTTCTAGCTGATGTAGTAGTTTGCAGTTGCTGTGATGCCTGAATAGGAATATTTTTGCACCTAAGACATACTGATCTACACTAATACTTATCAAGACAAAAACAAAGATGAAAATCTGAAGAATTTAAGGAAGAAACCCAATGTCACAGCTTTTTGAAATTTGCTTCATGTAAATGCACATAATTCTGATACATATTTCTATGGAGTAAGTCCTTGCACTTTTCAGGGTTTCTCAGTCCAAATACTTGCAGATTGCACTGTATTTCTAAAATGACCACAATCCCTCCATTCTGTAACATGTAACATACCTGCCATCCTAAAAATATTTTATTTCCAAGTCTTGTCCTTTGGTCTCATTTAGCATTCAGATCAAAGGAGGTCCTCTTTGACCTTGGCTTATTTCAGCACATGTGTTTCCCACTTGTCAATTAGCCATGGATATATACAACCTCACTGTCAGCCCTGACATCCTATTTATCTGTACAGAATCAGGGCTGGCTCTTGGACTTTGGTGGCCCCGTTGGGGGGTCAGGGTTGAGTCTTGTTGATTAAAGAGTCAGCAAGAGCATCTCTAAACACACAACACGTCAAACATCTAAGTGGATAGGCTACAGCAGCAGAAGAACATTAAGTACGTAATGAAATGCTCATTGAGTGCATATGACAATGATGAAAAAAATGTTATATCTAAAGACATTCAAATTCATGTTATCCAAAAATATACACTGTAATACCTAATAATAAAACAGTAGATTCTTCCACAGTATTAAGACAGACGGCTGTGATAAAAGCCTTAGACCATAATTTTCTTAGACCATCAAAAGATTACATTATTTGTGATGTAAATGTAAAATTTCCAATGAAATTTATACAGAGCATATTCATTTAGTGGCACCAAAATACTTGATATGCTTCATAAAAGGACTTTGAGATCATCCATTTCGTTGGAGCGGGCTGAATGTGACAATACTGCTCCTTGTTCTCCTCTACATGTTAGCACCTTAGAGAGAGGCAGAGCCACCAGGGACGAAATTCAGCAACGTGGACAGTGCTCGAAGGTAGGCGCAATGGGAAATTCCAACTCGCCTGTCTTCTGTTACCGTGATTGGCAAACTCTTGTTTTAAGGCAGAGGGAGCAGCAGAGGAAGGCCAGAAGGCGGGTAGCAGTCACAGCGGCCGTGACAGGACACTGGCAAAAGCGGACGGACATATGAGTGGGAGCTGGATAACAAGGAGCGATGTGGAACCCCGAGGTGACGCCGGCGGTTCCCCACAGAGCCCCCACCCCTTGAAGAAACCCGAACCCTCCTACCCTGAAGATTCTTGAAAATAAAGAAAAAAACCCTTAACCTTATTTGGTTCTGGTTGCTTTTGTTTCCCAACTGTCCTGTCTACCATACCCTAGCATGGCCTGGTTTGCCAAAAACTACACAAAATGTGTAGTATGAACAAAATGTTGCACTTCCCCCACCTGCCACCCTCCCATACCTCTCTTTCTCAACCTCCTGTTGATTTGCATGAATTAAAATGCATGTATAGTAGCCACATAAGTGGAATAAACCACTCCAATTTGTAGAATTTGTTTTGTGAGGCATTTTTTCCATTTGCTTTTATCATAAGAATATGAAGAATCCTTGAGCCATTGGAGACATAATTAATAGGCTACAATGATATTGCTTAAATGCAACTATGCCCCTGGACAGTGCATGAACTTCTACCTGACACCAGAGCCTTGTTTTTGGTTGAGATTCACCTAATTAAAAAGGTGCCCTTTCAGATTGTCCTAATGAGACAGGTGTCACATGCTCAAGAAATTACATAAAAAGCAGCAGATTAACTATAATTACAAGGAGATCATTAAAATCTCTTCAGAAATAAGAGGTAATAGAATATACTGGTTTGCACAAAACTTGCATTATACATATGCAAGGCAAAACATGTACTTGAATGGGTAAATTATGTCTTATTTTATTATTAAATATAGATAATTGATGTGGGTCTACCTGACTTTAAATCCTGTAATCGATCAATGTGTCAATTAAATTGTTACATTGTTTTCTTTAAAAAGTTTTGTCCATTTAAAAAATGTAAACACTTAAATTTATGTATTAGTCAATACTAAATTAATGAGTTGGTGGAATGCAGTCTGCAATTCATACAGTAATACACAGATGCAGCGTCCACATGAAGGTAGCTGTAATGTTTGGAGAGGATGCACATGATCAAAGAATCACTTCTAAAAATGTGTCTATGTTAAATTAATGGATAACAGGCAGTATAAACTGCAATTTAATTAAACTTAACTATTTGTATAATGCTTTTGATCGAGACACTGGGCTGGATTCAATCAAATGGCCCTGTTTAAGGGCATATTTCATTCCGTCAGTGTTAAGTTCCTGTTTTCTGTCTGTTAGTTTATCATTGTTTGTATTTGTTATTCTTGTTATTTATTATTTTTCATATTCATGTCTGGTGTTCTGTTTACATTCAGTAGTCTTTGCACTCGTCTTCCCCTGTGAGGTCTGAGTCTGAATGTTTACTAGTCCAGTCACTCCCTTGTCTGCGTGCCCCAATATTCGGGTGTTTAGGGTAGTTCCGGGGTTCAATCTTCCTTCCAATCTTGCATTCCTTACTTCCTGCTTTCTCTCCATTTCATGTTTGTACATAGCACTAATATACAAATCCCAACTAACATATAATTTGTACAGTACTAATTATACTAACACACTAATATGTTCATCAAACTATCAAACTAACATTCACTAATTCTGGGTATTTGTAATTTAAATCACTTAACTAACTTACTAACGCATCTCCAGTTTCAATTCTGTTCTGTAACTCCGCCTCCCTATTCTATGACTGATTACTTGCTTAGTAGTCGCACCTGACTCTCCATACCTCTGCAGCTCCTGATTCTCTGCAATTGTCTACTCCCTAGTCTGTATTACATGTGTGTCTTTGTGAATCCAGTCCCTGTTTTCGTTTTCCCATGGTCATTGTGCTATTACCCTTTCATGTGTCTCACCTGATGTTTATTTGTTAGACCGCCCTCACTCCCATACCCCGCCTAGTTTGTCTCATTCCCCTGTGTATTTATACCTGTCCTTTTCAGTTGTACCTTGCTAGTTTGTCTTGTCCTGTTTTTTGAGTCCCAAGCCCTTTATTCCTTCCCCCTGTTCTAGCCCCCTTATTCCCAAGCCTTGCTTTCCCAAGCCTTGTTTGACCCCTGCCTGATTTTGGACTCGTTTTTGATCTTTTGCCTGTTTGTGATTATGCTCTGTCTGCCCCTCATCTGCCAGTAAATCTGCAATTTTCCACACCCCTGTGTCTGCTTCTGGTTCCTCTGTCCTCCCTGCTGTGACAGTCAGCCCCTCTCTATTATTCTGGTGACACTGAAGAAAGAATTTCTGGCCAGTGAAAATTAAATGATTGACACTCCTGTTTGTGACTCAAACAGGATTGGTTTGACCACTTTCATGCTAACAACTCTCTTCGGGTTTCAATTTTTTCAGGCATGCATGCATCTCCATAGCACAGGAAAGATACCCAACCTTGGGGAACATTACTTTATGCCATCTTAGTAAACTAATAATAATTAAATAGTTTGGTAATTTTGTCTCATTGCTTGTTTCGTTAATGACAAACCTGTACCTGGACCTAGGCATAGCTATAGCCTTTCTGGCATAGCTGACCACCAGTGTAACTTAGGGCACCTGGAACCAGCCCTGCCTGGATCCCAGTAAATGAGGCTGTTAATTTGGAGTTGCATGATATTATCCAGGTATGAAAAAACACCACGAAAGCAAGGCATGAAAGAATGCTTGGGGTGCCAGACATCTGGACTGTGACTGTGAAGAACTGCTGTTGACGTGCATTTCATTTGTAATTAATCATTATTTCTGACCTCTCACACAGGAAATTAATCCACATTTTCAGTATGTAGATGCACACTTGGGAGGGACCCGGTTAAATATCTATGGTAGATATGGTATAAAGGGCTTCGTAATATGGTACCGTCATTAAAATGTCAATTAATGGTTTATTATTTTGCGTTGGTTGTCACTTCCATTCAAAATGCTTTGCAGGTCTACTACAATGGCAATGTGCTCGCCAACTACTGTACAACTACAGATTACCAACTACTGAAACATTAAGACTTAAGTAACTCAATTTAGATCTCAACACAAGATCACTCATTTTGTGGACAACTCATAAATCTACATGCTTTTTCTAATCCTATAAATTGACTGTACATTAAATTATATTTGAATTAGCCCTCAAAATTGTAAATTTTGACAATGAATTATCCATTGATTTAACATGGGAGAGACACATGCTAACATTAATTAGGCTAATTGAACGTTCTGTTATTAAAAGGACATGAGAATCACAAGAGGCTGTTATGTCGGTTATCTGCCCAGTGGTGAGCACACGTTGTTTGACTACAGTAGGTATTAATGGTTGTAGCAGTTTTCAGAGATCTGTGTTTGATACCTTGATGGAGAGCAGGCTGATGTTAGTGTTAGGGCTGATCAGTTGAATTTCCTGTATTTTGAGGCTTTCAGCAAATGCAAACATTTCACTTAAAACCTTTTTTTTTGTGTGATTAATACTGCAGGTAGTGTAAATCCCTTTGTACAGTAGATATACTGTGTGAACTGTGACTTACCATTTAATTGGCTTACCATTTATAAAGTAATGACTTCAAAAGGTTTTAATCAAGATAGATGATTATGCAAGCAATAAAACTGTGAGCAGACAGTTTCTGCTTTATAAAGACAATTATGAATATGGCTATAAGGTATCAATGCTATATGCAGTGATATTTCATTTTCAATTAAACCCCTGAACTGCTCTTTACTTTGTAAAGTTATACATAAATATATTACTTCTTAGAGTCATCCATTATGTGTTATGTCTGCTGAGGTCTTTGGGCATTGTAGTTCATAGTCACCATTTCACCAGACAACAAGTGTGACACATGCAGTTTTACCTGGGAGGACTACAAATACCCTGCACATCAGTAGCTGTCAGAACAGAACAGACACTCAGGCTGTCAGCTGTAGCCTGGAGTGCTGTTCGAACACAGAGTGTACTATCCTGGGAGTACGCTTTCTATCCACATCAAGATCACAAGCTTTTTAGAACGGAGCACACCTGGCTTCAATCAGCATTATACAGGCAAGGGAGCTAAACAGCTATCACTAAACAACATCACAGTCACTCTTTCAGCCATATATTCTTCTCATATATTATAGTTTTTATTGTTCTTAAGTGTGGTTGATGAAATGACCAATAAAATGAAGGGAACACCTCTTTGTGTCTTAGACCCTGGGAAACTAGGCACATATGTTGTTCTCTTTTAATAACCATCCATCTGCTGTCAAGGAAAAACTGAATTTGGCAAGATCACAGAAAAATCTAAGAAATTAGTATCCTTTTAGCCTTTTATTATAAACTGTTAAGGTTATAACATGTACGATGCACATTTTGTTAAGGGTACGAGTTAGTATGCTGAATGCAGTTTGTGAATGGTCAGTGATACTACCTCCTAGACTTTGTCAGAAGTTTAGATAAAAACTCCTATAAATCAATATGTTGTCCTGTGTTCAATATCCAGGTAAAACATTGGTTCAAGAAAGCAATTACTGCAAGGCACAGGAAAGGTTTGATATCAGAGGTATGGCAATAACCTTCAAATATGCTCCTAGTACCTCATTTGCTATTTAAATATCCCCATTTGTCAACCTGGCTTCTTCTTCAAGCTGTAATTTAGACAGGTGAGTCTGTGATAAAAGCTAAGGCACATTAACTTTTCAGCCCCGGAGGTCTCTCTCTCTCAAATTCAAGGACATCTACAGACAGGAAGAGGCAATCGAAGCCTTAAGAAAAAAAAAAAAAAGAAAAAAAAAAAATATATATATATATATATATATATATATATATATATATATATATATATACACATATACACACATATGCAGACTCCACACTGTAGACCCAGGCCAGGATTCAAATGCAGGACATGCTTACTGTGAATACAGTAAATAGAAAATAGAATTTTTAATAGAATTTTGAATTGAAAAATGCAATCATTTTTCCTTCTACTCCACCCACTATGCTTTGCCATTTCAAAGTGAAAAACTAATTGTAAAACAATATACAATAAAATAAAAAATAAATAAGTACAATAACTTGGTTTGCTAAGTATGCACTCCCTGTACTGAAGCATCCCTCAAACTCCAATTGCCTTCAAGATCACACTGTTTACCACGGTCCCTCTGTTACAAAGTGTAGTATCACACAAAGACACAAGCATGGGCTCCAAAGATCTCCCAAAACAAGTCCATGACAAAGTTGTGGAAAGGTACATATCTGGTGAAGGGTATAAAAAGATATAAGAAGATACCTTTGAGCCACTGCTAAAGATCATCATTAAGAGATTGAAAGTGCATGACACCACCTAGAGCAGAGGTGTCCAATCTTATCCTAAAAGGGCCTGCGTGGGTGCAGGTTTTTGTTTTAACCCAGCAGTAACACACCTGATTATACTAATGAACTAATTGTGGTCTTTAATCAAGACCTTGATGAATAGAATCAGCTGTCTTAGTCTTGTGCTAAAACAACAACCTGCACACACACCGGCCCTTTCTGGATAAGATTGGACACCCCTGACCTAGAGTCTACCAAAATCAGGGTGTCCATCTAAACTAGATGACCAGGAGAGAAGACAATTGGTCAGAGAGGCTACCCGGAATCCAATGATAACCTTGAAAGATCAACAGGGTTTTATTGCCAACAGAGGGAAACCAGGGCAAGAAAAAAGCTATTTCTCAAAAATGTCCACCTGGAGGCACCTGAGGATCCTGCAAAAAACTGGCGGAAACACTGCCCATCTCCAAAACAACGCCATCCCAACTGTGAAGCATGGTGGTGGCTGCATAATGTGCTGGGGATGTTTCTTATCTAAAGGGACTGGGGAAATTGTCAGGATTGAAGGGATAATGGATGGAGCCAAATACAGGGAGATTCTGGAGAAGAAGCTGAAGATGTCTGCAGAAATTAATATTCCACCTCAAGGCCAGAGCTACAATGGAGTGACTTGCAAATAACAAGGTGGATGAGCTAGAGTGGCCAAGTCATAGCCCCGTGTGCCAACTTTGTACAGAGCTACCCAAAAAGACATGTAGGTATAGTTGCTACCAAAGGTGCTTCCACCAAGTACTGACCCAGGGGGAATGAGCAGATTTCAATTTGAGATCTCAAAGTGAGAATTGAAAGACTCTTAGCTGGCTACAGGAAGCATTTACAAGCTGTTATAGTTGCCCGAGGAGGAGTTACAACTGAAAGGGTTCCTATAATTTTGCACAGGGCCGTTATATTGTATTATTATTTTGAAAATGTAAAAAGTAATCTTGCTTTAAAATGTGAAGAAATGTGTAATGTTTAACATTGTACCATTTAGAGGTCAGGTTCAAAAGAGGTCATACTTCAAAATTCATTGTAAAATGTTTTTTGACCAGGGGTGCCCACATTTTTGCACACAACTGTAATTGTCAGATAAAGAAACAAAAGATTGAGGTCTGTGAATAAGACCCAGATTCACATTTGATAAATTTGTGTTTCAATTGACCAAAGAGTAGAATCATTATCACAGACTCCACAGCTGTTAGTAATACCAATTTGCTCCTGCTAAAATGTATAAATCCTGTAAATAGATGTGTGAACACTCTATGAATGAACTTATTTATGTCAAAGTGGAGGAATGGTTGCAAATAAGAATAACTGATTGCCAATAGTGGGGGATAACATGCAGAGGAGGTCAGGTCATCGAAAATCAGACAATAAAACTCATATCGAATCCAGCCTAAAGCTATAAAGATATTGAATGTCTGCTTAGATAAATCCTTTAATAGCCCTCACCAATCTGGACTGCAGAATCACCACTTTTTAAAGTGCTTACAGGAATCTCAGAGAAGCATTCCAGACATTAGCTCAATCAGCAGCCAGTAGTTCTGTGTACATTATGATTTACAAATGGTTGAGTTAATGATAAAGCATATTTCATTTAATGATTTTACCTAACATTTCTACAAAGATGAGTAATTGCACAAGGATGTTGCCCCAACAGCATATCATACAACTTTTAATATCCATTTCCACAAGTTCTATTACTCTCACCAATGCCCAAGACATCTAAGGTCATTCTAGGTAAGTTTTTTTTTTTTTGTGCTTAAAACCCCAGGCCTTTGTGTACCTGAAAAAATATTTTATCTTCTCAGTCTGTACAGCTTCACCCAGCTGTAAAGCTGCCTTTTCCATGAATATTTATCTCTTATATTGATTTAATTTGAGCTTCACCTTTGAAGTCCACAATTTCAAAGGAATCACATTTCAGGTGACAAAGCCTAAAAGCACAGGAATTTCAGTCGCTTTTTCATATCATTCTCAATGTCATGTGCTGTTCTCTCTGTGTCTTCATTGGCTCCCTTGTCTTACTGTTGAGGTTTAGGGCTCTATCTTGGACACGGCGTAATGCTGCATTAACCCAAATGCAAGAGTTAAATTGGCGGGTGTGATCATGATAATTGTCAGTGCGTTGCTATTTTGATGCAGCTGAATATGTTTGCATTATGACCAACCCAGTTCTTGAGTCGCAGTTTCATTGCTATTTTAATGGAATAATATTAGGCATGTAATGCTCCTATAATCTACTGCACAACCGTACACCCTCCTGTCTGTTACACATAGGGACACAAATAAACATGCATACAAATATCAATATCTGAAAGGTTATTATTCTGTATTATAAAAAATAGAACCTCATAATGGATGGTCATGATATTCATCCAAATTACACAACCGCAGTGATGATGAATAAAACTGTCCAATGGCCAATGTTTGGATAATGGCTATTCATTAAATACATGTCTGCTGACTATAGTGCATGAATTATCATTCAATGGGAAACACACAAAACAACACGCACTATAGACTATTTTTGTTTTGTTGTAGGCTGCCGAAAATTCATGAAACTATCAAAAGTGAACACGCCTAAATGGATTTGTATGCTGTACTTTGCATTTTGACTGAGAAGATTGGGTCCTTAGAATGAAAAGCCTATATCACAAGCCATTCTGCATAACACTGCTCCCTGAGATCTACCATCCTGTGAAGTTTTCATTTATACCCTAATTTATCTTGATCTATAGCTGTTAAATGAGGTCTGCTTTGTTAAGGTTGAAGTAAAACCCTACAGGACAGTACATCTCCAGGAACTGTGCTGGGCAGTTCTGCCTTTGGATAAACCCACAAGAATTGTTGATACAAATTCAAGTTGTGCCTTAATTCTTTTTAAAGGAAACCTGTCACATATAGACATGCAGGCTCGGTCTCCCCCATATGCTCATCTTAGACACTGAAAAAACATGTCTGCTGTCAGTCCAAAAAGCATATTTTCAAAGAGGTTTTTTCTATGTGGAGCTCCTCTTCAAAGCCGTACCAAGAAAAGTACTGAGACAGGAGTGACAAGTAGAGGTATTTCAGTGTAAAATGGTAGCACATTCTATCATAAGCTGAGATCAAAGTTGAATGTAAATAGCACGCACTCGTTCTTGCGTCTATCAACATATAAAAATAAAATACACAAGATTTTGTTCTCTTCCTGACAGCTGCACCATCAAAATGCCCTAAAATAAATAAACTGTGCGTGTGTGTCCTCCTGAGACCAGGAAGAAAAAAGTTGGTAATTTTATTGACATAATACAAGTGTCTTGGATGACAAATTCAGTGAAAATGTTTTTTTTTTATTATTATTTTTATTTAAAGTTCCATGTAGTGTATAAAAAGACTATGTATAAAAAGGGCTGTAAATTCCTACATGGATCACCCAATATGGATGTAAATACCTTCAATTAAAAGCCGACAATCTGCACTTGCAGATTCATTATTAATTGTTTCCATCATTTTCAAATGCAAGGTGCTGGAATACAGAGCCAAAATAAGAGGTGTGTCACTATCCGAATATCACACACACCCTCACAAATCTATAAGAGGAAAAACATATGATTGTTGAAGACTGTTTGAACATTTATTTTGAAGAGAAAGTGCTGTCAAAAGTCAATCTTATATTTTATTCACCAAAAACTTCTGCTTGTGTTTTCAGACCTGTGACCTGTGACGTGACAAACAACCATTGGGTGGTGATGTTGGACATAATGAGGCAAGGAGAAAGGTATTTTGTTTACAAGATAAGATTTACACTTAATAATTCACAACATAATACTTACAGATCAACATGTTTCTGAGTGTGTCCACATTTTCACGATCAAAATCAATTCTGGCTCTGAAATTATCTCCTCCTCGATGGAGCTTTCTGAATTTATGCTGAAAATCTCCCAGATGTGCCGACACTTCGTTTCATGTGATTATGCTCGTTCATTATTATTCTGCATGTAACAAATTACCTTGTTGAAAGGGGACTGAAAGACATGGATTTGGAATCTCAGGCCAGATGCTGTGATTAATGCTTTGTGTGCACGCCTTTGTACGAGAAGCTTATGGGATCTATTATTGGTCCCGGTAATATTCTGCCACGGATTTGCATTAAGATGAAAGACACAGTTGATTTTAGATTTTGTAGGTGACATTTGGATTCTCATTTAATGTTCTTACACTGTTCACGAAAGCATGAATAGACTAAGACAAGCCAAAAAAGGCTAGGAGTCTCATCACTGGTGCTTGAAATATACATAAAACCTAATGGCTGAACCAAAGGTAGAAGTGACACAGTCACCGTAGCATGTATTTACACACTGCTGCCTTGTCATTTCCAGAATGTACGCCCTTCACTTCACCTTGACCTGTGAATGTACCTCATGTTTATCCCCATTCAACAGAAACAATTTGATGCTGCAATTGCAGTTTCCTCTTGCTATTATCGAACAAGTTTGTCTAATGGTTCCATAAATCAGAACACCTGTTCTTGTGTAATTAGAGTCTAATACTGTGATTAAAACCATGTATATCTGAATAAGGTATCCATTCTACCATTGGATTGGTTTTTTGTAACTTTTAAGGCTCTATCTTCCAACTAATGCATGGCATGTGATGACCAGTCGCTTTGGCATTTTCTTCATGGATTTTGATGCGTCTCAGCCCGTTTGGTAATTTGGTAACTCACCGTGAGATGAAGCAGTAGGGAATGTACTGTTGGGGATGTGTCGGTGATGATGAAGAAGCCTACTGTGGTTTCTGTCAGCATGACTGTTGCCATCTTGGTGATTTTTTGGCTTGATTTTGAGTTTTTGAGCAGAAACTCACTAACACTGTTCAGGTGGCTCTGAACTCGCTATCGTTCTACACCTCACTTGATAGCAGCTTTTTCGTGAGCTACAGTTGGCTTTCCACCAGTGAGAGGCTGATGGTGCTGTGTTTACCCAAGAATTTCTCTTCTAGCTTCGTAGCCATGTGGAAGTATTGTGATTTGCTTTAGCTTTATACTCAGTCTGAAGATAGCCGTAGGGAGGAGTGAACTCATGTTGGTGTGAATGATAATTATATATATTTACTGAAGAAGTGGATGTGAAATTTGTTAAATTGAAATTACTTGTATTATCTGCTGAGTGTGTTCTTCTTTTATTGAAAAGTGTATACCTGCATATTAACTTGCCTTCTGTTTCTGCATAGTTAACTTTTGTGAGTGGATGTAAGGATAAAAAAAAAAATTGCACTTATGATGACGACTATGTTTAGAACAGCATTCCATGTGTATTTTCCTAGTTCTGGATGTGATGCTTTGACTTGTGGTAGAACCTATGCACTTGTAAGTCGCTTTGGATTAAAAGCGTCTACCAAATGACAAAAATGTAAATGTAAATGTAAATACAGTCTGCTGCTCTGCAGTACTGTTTTGTCCTGCTTTGGTGGGATTTATTTTATTTGCAAATTGTAGTTAATTGATGGTGAAGTGGTGTGCCATAGAAATTAGTGATGGGTCTTTTGGATTTATAGTTTCCTCTACCTGTTTTCTTTTCAACAGTGAAACATGAGAAACCCATTTATTTTCAAGAGTATATTCTGTGTGGATGGTTCTTAATCACGTGACAATTGAAGATGATGTGTTGGAGGACAAGCGGCCATAGCAACCCATAGCAACGCATTCATTCTTATGGTCAACACAGGGCTTAAATTAGGCCTAGATGAGATGGCATGCTTAAAGAATGATGATGGCGCCCAGTCAATATATAATGAATTATGTTTTCTCATCAAAAGAGAAAATGAAAATAAGCAGATTGAGCAAGACAGTTTGATAACTTGATAATAGCTGCGATTACCTTTGGTCCCCTAAAGTGGAGGGGGGGGGGAGGGCTATGTATGAAATGTGCTTTGATTATATTGCGTGACAAGTGACTCTCTTGACCATGTCGGCATGATTTTATACATTTAATTGCTGCCACATGATTGGCTGATGAGATATTTGGATTGAGAAGCTGGTGTACAGGCCTATTAAAGTGGTCACTGAGTGTATATGTGTGTTTTTTTTTTGTTTTTTTTTTGGTAGAAAGATCTACAAAATCTGCCAATTTAGATAGATAGAACATTTGGTCTGATTATGGACCAAACCAAGTTTGAAACGGTAAGATTTCCAATGTTTGCTGATACTGTGAAAGTGCCATTTGTTTAAAAATTAAACAGTCCCATTTTCTCCAATGTAAGATATTTTTAGAGAGGTCACGTACATTTAAAGAAAAATAAGCCAAGATCAAGGCCTTCAGGCATTAATTCAATCACATCCATTGTGTGATTATATAAAAATATGATGAATAGCGCCCTCTGCAACAATGATTTATTTTGGTCATTTTTGTTGGCACACCCTTTCCATTTTTACTGTAATGTATATACAACAATAGCAGTCACCCTCCAACAATGTAAAATAAAAAGGTGAACATTGACCTATATTTCAATCAAACTTGATATTGACAGTGAGTATTCACATTGACTTTCAACAATTATAGAAGTAGAGAGCATTCCACTAGACTTGGTGATCTGACAAAATTTACATTTGTCAATATTGTCTTTAAGAGTTAACACCATTGTAAATATAACCATTGTAAATGGAAGAAAGGTGCTGGTGGTTGGAACTTCAACATTTAATGTAATGAAGAAAACAAGGAGCAGACTGCAGGAACTCCCAGCCATCTTGGAAAGCAGCAGACAAAAAAATCAACGAGTGAACATTTATAGACTCAAATGTCAAACTGCTTTTCCTCTGGCTCATGTTTCGGTGACTGTTCCAGCAATCATACTGCTTTCTTCTCCCTGTCCTGCGGAGATTATAAGTGTGAATCAGAGGCAGACTCACTGCTATACTTGGTTTGTACTTTCTTTTGTTTTAAAGATCAGAACAACTTGATTAGTTCCCTTTATAAGAACAGAGAACAGTTTCCCCATATCACACAGCAATCTCTCATGCCAGCTTGTAAATTAAAAACTCCTTTTGCTGGTTATATGAAATTCCACTGGAAGACTGAAACGAACATGGTAACATCTACATAATTGCATAATCTGAATAATCTGACATATTCCCACTGCCTTCAGTGTCTAAAAATAAAAAGATATATATGTTTTTATTTGTACATAAAAATAATTCATAAAGAAAAATTATAATGATCTGAATTTAGTAACCCAACTGACACCCTCCCAAACTTCCTTTTTCAGTTCATGACCACAGGCATTGGTTTATAATAATAGTAATAGTAATAATAATAATCATAATAATAATAACAATAATGTACAGGCATGTGAAATATGTACATATTTACCTTTCCCGCAATACCATGAAGTGGGCTGGATATTTATAAATATTTATACTGAAGCAGAAGGGGTAAGGAGTGCTGCAAAGCAGGCCTGAAATGAAAAATATAAATAAAAAACTAATTTTCACTGCATACATTTCCTGCATGTGGATCTCCTCAGACTGATTTCTGCCCCATCGCCCCCATCATAAATCCACTTCAGCACCTGATGGAGGGCTCTCCACTTTTCAATATGCTTCATTTGTGCTCCTCGCTTTGTGCACCCGCTCACTGTCTCCAGCCCTGAGACGTTATTCCCGGTTACTTACAGAGATGTATTATGCATGTGCCACCGCGCTCTCCTCCTTTGTTTATCTCCTTTGAATTTCAAAAAATTGAAAGGACACCCACCATTTCCATAATCTAAGTGCTGGTTGGAAAACAGGCAGAATTTACATTGAAGAGTGCCGGTTGTTGGGAAATCTCGTTGTTAATGCGTAATTGCATTCCAAGTTGAAGTAGCTTCAAGAAGCACTTTCCATCATTCAATGTTGCATGCCTTTAACAACGCATTGCTAAAAATAAAGCTTCACCTTTAACCTAGGTGTAATAAACATCACTTTCTTACAGTGGCATTGTGTTTAATTTGATGTTTTGCCTCTGCGGCAATAATGCCGCTGGCTGGGAAATAATACTTGTGAGGTTCCGACAGTAGGGGGCAGCCGCATGGCATTTCAGCCTGTAACAGGCGGAGCACTCATTTGTAGTAGGGGTTAAGAAATTCATGAATTATAGATGGCAATGGTCCACATGATTGGACAGCATCCAAAACACATAGCCAATGCCCAAGGCACATGTTTTTATAAAGTTAACTCAGGTAAACTTTGCATTGAATTGCTCTCATTCTGGCGATTAAATATACATTTTGGTCGATCACAATGGTTTATTTTGAATCCATGAAACTTTGATTAAACAGCAAACCCCTGCTACTTCATGGAAGAACATCTGTGTCGGGAGCGCAGATGTTTTATTAAAATGAGAGGCAAATCTCCTTCCAGAGGAAGTGATGGTCTTTCGATTTTTTGGTATTTTGTTTTCAGGTGATCTCTTGTTTCTTGCCAAAATCCTACCTGCAACCCCCTCCTGCTGTGTACTTATCGGGTCCATCAGAATATAACTTCAGGGTTCTTGGATATTTAGCAGAAAGTTGTTTTTTTTTTGGAGGGGGGGATTTGAATTGTTCTCAAATATATCACTGCTCTGAAGAACAATATGTTCGATGGGGAGGAAATTAGGCAGAACGTGTAGTGTTGCAATGCAGTACGTTTAAAAGTTGTGACTGGGAGGACTGGCTCTTTAATTCAAAATAGCTTCCTCTTTCTGGCTTTTATTTATTTATTTACTCAACTTTCAGTATGTGATTCCTTTGAGAGGCCAGGATTGTAAGCATTCTCTGTACCTTAAGCCCCACTTTCAAAGACGTCCTGTTGTGTGATAGATCTATTTAGAACAGCCTGGGATTGTAAATATCTGAGTGTCTCTGGGATATTTCTGCTGAAACCATTTCAGTTTTAATGATTTGGCTGATTTTCAGGCTCTGTCTGCAGCAAACACAAGCACATTTTCTATTGCAAATATACAGTGTAAACTTAAGCATACATGAATGAGAATTACACTTTTAGTCTAGCTCTGTACAAAACTGGGATTTTGAGCTTGGATGAAAAGACAAAGACAGTCCTGGGCTACCAAACATACAGTTGGTGTGTAATCTTTATTGGTATGAATGTGATGTTAATACATACACTCATTAGGTATTTATTAGTCTTATTTATTATACTTCTGCTGAAGCCTATACACTTGATGTTGCTTGGTGATGATTATGTTGTAAAAATTCATTCATGGAAGTTGCTACAAAACCCCATGATGTCCACTATGATACAGTATATACAGTACTGTAGGTGGGTTCCCTCAGATAGATGGCAGTCAACAGGAACACCTTGTCAGCACCAGGTAGACTGCAATTCATTTTGATAAAACATAACAATACAGTGGACCATTGATAAACTTTCTATTACTTCTCCTAAACAGTCCACTAAAATGTACTTTTCTGAAAACATTTGAGTTGAGAATAAGCAGTGCAGTTGCTGAATCCTGATTCATATTTGATCCGCAATGCCAAGTTATCTTATATTGGCCAGGATGTTTATAATCCACTCCAGTACCATTTTAAAAAGAAATTGAAAAAATGCTTATTTTTTTCTTCTTAATAAAAATTAGACAGTATTTATTATAAGATGGGATTGCTGGAAAGACAGAGCAGTAAATGGAAATGAATCAAGTGCCATTTGTTGTGCCTGAAATAGCACATCATAATGTATTTCTTCACACATTGGCAGATGCATTAATTAAATAACAATGCAAGACAAACGCATCTCCCACCTACCCACATTTATGCATGCAAGGACAGAAAAGTTTCTTAGATGAACAGATAACAGGTCCAGAAGGTGTTTCCTCTGTACACTCCTTCTACCAGATGTAAAACCAGGTACTGGTTTCTGGTTCAAATGCTGAAATATAATACAATGCGAGCTCAGCTAAAATGAAGAACCCGCTTACCTTGTGCAAACTGCAAACCCAGGACAAGGGTTCTGAAAGTCAACACTGAAGAGGATGTGTATTTCATCTGCCTGCCCAATTGCCATTATTTCTAATAAACAGGAAAATATATTTAGATCACCCCCTCACATCTATGCATACTGTATGTAATTAGCTTTCTATGACACCCTATCATCTCTTTAACGAGACTGTGGCCTGGCCATTTAAAGCAGAGATGCAGTGGTCAGGGACTCATAACTGGATTGAAACACTACACAGGCTAATTGTCTCTATCCAGAGACAGCACTGTGTGCTCTGTAAATACCAGTGACTGTAGTCACTGTGATGGAGTCGAGTTGGCAAGAGCAAACAAAAAGGGTAATGAATCTGGTGAAATGCAGGCTACTGAAAAATGCATGACTTCATTAAAGTGCAAGGTCATTTTTTTGGGGGGGTTTTAGTGTATTCTTTAACTGACCCAGACAGTTTTTCAGTGCAAACGATATAAAGTGCGCTGCAGAATTATTTAATAAGAATTGAGATATTTAAGTCATATAATATACAACAATTATCTATATTGTATGTTCAAATATACAGGAAGGCGGTACGGATGGTGCAGTGGGTAGCACTGCCGCCTCACAGCAAGGAGGTCCTGGGTTCGAATCCCCGTCGGCTGGGGCCTCTCTGTGTGGAGTTTGCATGTTCTCCCTGTGTCTGTGTGGGTTTCCTCCGGGTACTCCGGTTTCCTCCCACAGTCCAAAGACATGCAGGTTAGGCTGATTGGAGAGTCTAAATTGCCAATAGGTATGAGTGTGTGAGTGAATGGTGTGTGTGCCCTGCGATGGACTGGCGACCTGTCCAGGGTGTATTCCTGCCTTTCGCCCAATGTATGCTGGGATAGGCTCCAGCCCCCCTGCGACCCTGTTCAGGATAAGCAGGTTAAGATAATGGATGGATGGAAATATACAGGAACATTGTATACTTTTATTTCAATACATTTACTCATGCTTCAATGACTTTCATTTCGTAATCTCCTTTTTTTTCCTGAAAACCACATGTGCCAAAATGATTGGCACCCCTAACAATTATTGCAAAGTGAAATTGGCAATACAATTTTACTTTAATTTAGTTAATCTCAGTCTAAAGAAACTATATTGTGTCATTCCATCACTTCCTGCGTCACTTGAGTATACAGATGAGGTAACAAGAATGCAAGATCCCTTTGTCAACCATCAGCATGGGAAAAGCCAAAGAACTGTCAATTCAGAAGACACAGATGGTAAATGACCAGTCTGGTAATGGGTAGAAAAACATACGTAAATGGTTAAACACACCACTTAGCACTATAAGGACAATAATCAAAAAGCATAAAACATATGGAATGGTTGTAAACTTGCCAGGACAAGGACGCAAGTGCATGTTATCCCCACGGACAGAAAGGAAGATGTTGAGGGAGGCCATAACTAAGTTTAAGAATTGCTGAGATTGGTTGTGTCTTGGGGTCACCAAGTCAAGAAAAAAACAAACAATGGCACCTCCATACGAGCAAACTCTTTGGAAGGGTGGCAAGAAGACAGAGCACAATCAACAAAATCAAGCATCTTCAGTTGCCAAACCTCATTAAAGTAACGTCAAAACAATAAATTCAAGAAATGCATGGAGGAAAGGTCAAAAATACCTCCAAATGTGTTCTCTGACCTTATCACAAATTATTGGAAAAGTCTTGTGGCTGTCATCTTTACCAGAGGTGTCTGCACAAAGTATTAAACCAGGGGTGCCAATAAATGTGGAATCTGTTTTTTGGGGAAATACATTTTTATTAGAAAATGCTAAGACTTTGGTTGATTCCATTGAATTATTCATAAAGCGCAGTACTTTACACATTTTTTGGAAAATAAAACTTATGTAGTGGGCGCCAATAATTCTGGAGCCCACTGTATAAATCACTGAGGTTTCTGGCAACCTCCCAGCTATCGAAAAGGCTGCTATGGGAGTGTTCACAGGTCGTGGTCTAATGCAAAAAAAATTAAATAAAAATACAATTCAAGTGACTCCAGAGCAGCTTGTACAGCAGCATTATGCCTCCAAACACAAGTTAAAAAAATGAAATAAAATAGATTCTACAAATCCCTGACCCCCAACCAGCCTCCAACATCCCCTGCTGGCCTTTAAGAAATTATGATTGACAGGTCCAAATTATCCCTTCTTCTTTCCTGTTTAAAATATTTAGAACCACATCATAGTTTTAGAACCAGAGAAAATTTTGGTGAGTGCTTATAAATTATGCAAGGATAATCCACGATGAGTTGGTCATTACATGGTTTTAACAGACGATGGGGGGGTCCACCCAACGTGAGACACATAAATCACATAAGTCTCACCTTTGCTCTCTCAATCTCTCACTCAAAAAAAGCACACATCCACACAAATGCATTTCATGATGCTCACATGCTATGAGTCAAAAATAGTTGTCTGTCTGTAGAGGATACATGGTGTGAGTAATTGTAGGTCTGGTTGTAAAGATAGGCTTGTGAGGCTGATCTTCATTTATATTACCCCCGGGATACAAGTCAGATGCAAGATGCACAGCTAGATTCTATGTCAATCTATCTTCGGCTGGCATTTAAAACTCAATTCTTATTCATAAACTATGTTTCCCAGCTCAATAACCACAGAATGAAATTAAAAATGTGTCCGCACTAGATTCAATGTGTGCAATACATTCATACACTAAAAAGAGCAATAACTGGCCTTATTTACCGGTTCTTTTTAGCAGTGTGTCGTTGCAGGGTTACTCATGGGAGCCTGGGGTCAGAATGATTGTGCGACATCAGTCCATTGTGAAAAGACAAATAAAATCAGACAAATTAATGCTGAATGGGTTAATGTGAGAAAGGATACATAAGATACACAGTTAATTGCTGTAACTTAAAACATGAATCACGGTTATAGGTGTGTTCACTACTGTTTAATCAGGCTAGAGTAGGCAACTTTTTGACGTGTAGCTCATTACATTCATAAGAAAATCGTGTTATAGTCTGGGCTGTCATCTGTGATATCCATACACATTTCATCATTCGAATGCACTTATTTTGGGAAAATTGGATAAGATGACCGACTGCCAGCCAAACAATCCAATAAGAAATTATACAATAAAACCATACAGCACACACATTTACACCACATTATTTGGTACACCTTTCTAGTACTAGGTAGCTCCACGAGCAGCTTGAATTCTTTGTTGCATGGATTCAGTAAGGTGCTTAGATTCAGTAACATACCTTCGAGATTTTGGTCCATGGTCTTAGCTGACAGGAGTGGAAATTGGTGTAGTCTTCTGCTACTGTAGCCCACATAATTGCTTGATTAGATGTTTTCATTAACAAGCTGGTGTACAGGTCTACCTAATAAAATGGCGACTGAGTGTATGTAGCTACTCAAGACAAGTTGCAGAGCAGGAAGGGACCCTAATTATTAGGATTGTATATGCAGATGTGTCTATTAGAGTGGAATGTTTCTGTGGGTAGGAGTACCATTAATTCAGTACCTAGCTAGGGCTGTCAGAATTAATTTTGCAATTCAAATATAATTCTAATGTTAAAAGGAAGTTCATTTAAATGTGAAAAAGAAATAGCATTTGAAAGTGTATCAAGCAGCGGAATAGTTTAATTTCACCCTTTTTCCAAACCTTTGCAAGTCATCACATTGCCATAACATGTCTTCCTCTGTAGAAGCTATTTGTTTACAAATAAGCCAGCCAGCACTGAAGTTTCAGAGTCATCCCAAAAAACTAAAAACTCTGAACCAGCCAGTAAGGAGGGGATTATCTCTGCTCAACATCAAAGAAATAATGTTTGCAGAGTGGGAGTATTCCTTGCAACTCATTTGAGGATTCAACGCTCACAGTAGTTTGCCGAATTTGCTAAATGGAGCTCAGGCATCACGCTCACTTCATTCAGAAGTTTGCAAACACAACTGAGTCTGAGACACCTGTGTCTGAACAGCCATGCATGGTCGCGTTTCCTCTGCCATCTCATCCACAGGAACTTTAGGCTTTCTCGCTGAGCACTTGGATATTATGTTCATTACAATCATGTGGTGGACATCACTGGCATTTAGTAATGCATAAATGTAATCCAATCTTTTCAGATATATTTGAATGGTAACAATTTCAAGGAATGACTAAAAACTAATTTTGTGGTGACAATTGACAGCCCTAGAACTTAATGGATTTGCAAGCTATTGAATGATGTCATTTGTTTGCCTTTGCAGACAGGCTCACAGTGCTGCTAATTTCACTTATGTCTGCTTTATAATGGCAGCCTGATACATTTCCCTGGCTATTGACAGTACAACACAGTGCTGATCTGCCAGTATCCCACATGAGACACATTTAGTATCAACACTTGCAAGGTTGTGCAGGCACTTTTGGGAGCTGGGATTTGTCATTCCCCACACCCACCCAAGAGGAAACAGAAATGCCTGCACATACAGTATGTACCTTGTTACAATTTCCAAACAAAACCTGCAAAATGTCATCAAGCTTGAGAGAACATAACCAATTTAATCTCTCCTAACCAATCATCTATATATAATATAGCTCTACTGGCACGATTTCTTCAAGATAATGATCATAAATGGGGCAACATGGCTCAGGCAGTAAGAGCAGTCGTCTGGCAGTCGGAGGGTTGCTGGTTCGATCCCCCGCCCGGGCTGTGTCGAAGTGTCCCTGAGCCTAACCCCTAAATTCTCCTGACAAGCTGGTCGGCGCCTTGCATGGCAGCCAATCGCCATCGGTGTGTGAGTGTGTGTATGAATGGGTGAATGAGAAGCATCAATTGTACAGCGCTTTGGATAAAGGCGCTATATAAATGCCAACCGTTTACCGTTAAATAAAAAAATAAACTAGCAAAACTCTGCTCTCCTACCACTAAGTAGATCTGATGATGATTTGACCTTAATTAATATTCCACTTGTTACACGGTTTAAATACCTTAGAATAGAGTTAATAAAAACTATATTAAAGTTTTAGATAAGATTAAAATAGATTTGAATAAGTGGATGTCAAGACCCACAATGCCAGGATCTCAATTATACAAATTAATGTACTACATTAAATTAATTTTCTCAGCTCTATGCCTCCTCTGAGTCCACAGATTGGGTATTGGGATAAATTGCATAGCTTAGTTACTGGTTTAATTTGGAATAACAAAAGACCAAGGATCAAGCTTACAACTCCCGAGAGAGAGAGATCATCTGGAGTGACGCTAGTAGACATGTCTAAAGTGAAATAAGTTATTTTGTATGGTTGCTAATAATGTAAATATGGCTGCAAAAGAATTCTGATGGACAACATGTATAAGTTTAGCTTAAACATTGAATCATTGAGTTCTTTGTTCTCAACTAACCATGATCTTTGTGCAAGTGATCAACGTTTGACGATCTTCGCTCCCTTCAACCTGTAACTTGAGTTTTGGCTTACCTGCCGCCAAAATGGAGGTTGATTATTATGATAAGTAGCAATTAATTTGTTCCCATTTACCTCACCACATTGTGTTTTTCTCTCACATAACATCATGTGAGGAGTCAGTGTTTCTGTGAGGTGATTCTGATTCCTCGGGCAGTGAGTGATTAGGGCCTATTTCGCAGCTCTGAGACTCAGATGAACAGACCTGGCTCAGGTCCTCTGTGTTTCATCGCTGACCTTGGGAAGCTCGGGAGCTTTGGACCGGGGCTCTGGCTGCGGCCGTCCTTTTTCCACAGAGACCTGGCTGGAAATGACAGGGCAGCCTGGGGAGAGAGATTTATGAAAGAGGGAGACAGACTACCTGTCAGGAGCAATGCCTCCACGTGGCCTGCCATTGCATTTATGGTAATGCCTGGCTCTGAAACCCATACTCCCCCAGGTAAAATTTGGGGCAAAATCGAGCAGTGGGGGAAGGGGAGGAACTCAGAGGCAGGGGCCGTCTCCCATTTTCTCTGTATTTTTTAATCTGGACTCGCGAGGAGAAAAAAAACAAAACACACAATGAATCATTCTCAACATGTTCCATTTACAGAACAGCTTTGCAGCCGCGGAAACAGTCAGAAAGAGTGGGCCGTGGGCAGCAAGCTGTTTTGTTTTCAGGCCCGTCAATCTGCCCTAATTGTCGAGCTGCTATTTTTGAAAGCCCTGCTTTAAGAACACCACTGAGACACAGGGTTGGCTTACACTTAGTCACTCTTCACAGTACCTGCTTCTGTCAAGTGGAAAGATCCCCTTGGGGTGTTTGCCAGCGGGGCTCTTCAGATGGAGATAGGAGGTGGTAAACATACCACAGGGCTTGCAAAGCACCAGTCCAACTGCTTGTATTTCACACTGTGTAATACAAAATCCAACTTAAAATAAAACATTAAAGTGTACTAAAATCTGATCTAAATCAGTAATCAATCATGCTGAAATCGTTGTGTATATTTACTTTGTTTTATAGGCTTTCTGCTGGTTAACTACACACCATAATCTAACTTTGTCCATATGCTTGTTGGACACTGGAATCCATACATTGCTGTTTTATGGGGCTTTTTTTTCAATATAGGATTTACAGTGCTATACTGCATGCTGTGAATGACTCTTAGATGTAATTCTGTATTCTTTACTTTTAACTGAATGTATTATTCACGCTGTAGAAGTTTTATTCTAAATACTGACGATAATGATGATCTAATCTTGGCGCTGAGTTTGTCAGTCTAATTAATTCTTCTGTGTAGGTTGGATTGACATAAATGACCTGCAAAAAACCTTCTCTTGCCTCCTTGTCTGTAATGAGGGCACACTCATTTGAATCAAATCAACCACTTTTCGATATGTTGCCATATAACTTTTGTCTTATTACTTTTGCCCCATAAAAGTAATTGCGACATCTATTTAACTTTTTATAAGGTCGATAGAAATATCGCCCACATTGTTTAGATTGCGGCTTCCTAATATGCGCCTGTCTCCTTCTGTTTCAATCACATAAAGGTTAAGTAAACGTTGAAACTCTTTGCCTACCATTTTCAGCCAAGAACAGGCCGATCTATGCCTCAACTCCATCCTTGCAGTGACATCCTCCGTTTAATTTCTGGCTCTGACAAGGTAAAGGTCGGTTACTCCTTTAAACAACAATGTCTTCCTCATTTTCAGTGTTCTGGTGCACCAGGATATTAGACTATGAATAGAATAAGAATTTGCATTTGCTCTTTTTCCATAATTTCAAAGCCCACAGGAATAAGTTCCCCTATATTTTATGAGAAATGATACCTGCAATTCCACTGGGACTGTTTCTTGATTCATTTTCAAGCATGTAATATATAATAGCTTCCAGCCAAGTGATTTGTTGCAGACTCTCCTTCCTGAGTCTCAAATGGTAAGGTCATTGGGAAGAGTCCATTAGACTGGAACATCTGCTCTATGCTTCTCTAGTGACTGCACAAAGTTATTGTTGAGCTTGTCTTTGTCACTGTCAGCATCTAATCACTGGTGAATCAGAGAACACATTATTTAGAAGCAGGTCCTGAGGGAAAGGCACTGTATAAGTGCATGAGAGGCAGAGCTGTGTTCTCTTAAAGCCTACTGTAGCATATAGAAAACTGTTAGACTACCTGAAAAGGGCACCCTCTCTTTAAGATCAAAGTACATTTTACTTTGTTTTATTCAAACCTTAAATACTTTGTTTGCTCATTTTATGGGCATTCTGTTCATGTTTGTTCTTGTTTGGGCACAGCGGAACAATTACAGTGCAATATGTGAGTATTTTGGCAGTGACACAATCTTTTACATTTTGTTGCAATTGAAGAATGAAAATTAGGTTAACGTGCAGACTCACCTTTAATTTGAGGGTATTGATTACCTTTGATATCCTTTGATTGATAGCCATTTGTATACATCCATCTATCCATCCATCCATTATCTGAACCCGCTTATCCTGAACAGGGTCTCAGGGGGGCTGGAGCCTATCCCAGCATACATTGGGCGAAAGGCAGGAATACACCCTGGACAGGTCCATCACAGGGCACACACACCATTCACTCACACACTCAAAACCTATGGGCAATCTAGACTCTCCAATCAGCCTAACCTGCATGTCGTTGGACTGTGGGAGGAAACCGGAGTACCCGGAGGAAACCCACACGAACACGGGGAGAACATGCAAACTCCACATAGAGAGGGCCTGGCCAACCGGGATTCGAACCCAGGACCTCCTTGCTGTGAGGCGGCAGTGCTACCCACTGCACCATCCATGCCGCTCTCATTTGTATAGTCCCCCCATTTTAGAGGACCAAAAGTAATAGGACAGATGCATATAAAATGAAGTCATCATATTTAGTGCTTGGTTACAAATACTTTGAGTTACAAACATCAGCAGACACTGCTTATCTTCCCTATTTATATTCTACCAGGCCTGTACTTCAGCAGTTCCTGTTTGTTCTATCTCCATTAAGAAAATTAAACTCATGTTCTGTTGGGTACATACCAGCTGGTAAGTAAGAGGGCAGATAAAGAAGCAATGAAAAAGCTAGAGATTGACTCATCGTGTTGCTTTAAAATGCAATTACAAAATTAAGATTTTTCTATAAATGTTTGAAATTCAATATTGACATTGCTTTACCTTTACTGATTCACTGATAACAGAACAATGGCATTTTCTTCCTGATTTGCATTCATTCAGAGAAACTTGTTCATGTGATGTGCACCATCATTTCATCATTTGTATGATACTTTTAAATTTCTGGGCACTGTAAATGTGTTCAATAGATACAAATGGGTTGTGAGACCAGGTTGGAGACAGACCTGGCCTATCTAGAACATTCCACTTTTTGGTCCTAAAAAATGTATTTGTTGCTTTAACAGTGTGCCTGAGTTATTGTTACGCTGCAAAGTGAAGTACTATCTGGAACATTTTGAGGCATTTGGTTGGGTCTGAGCAGACGGGTGAGCCAGTTCCAGAGGCAGCCATACATGCCAGACCATAACACTACCTCCTCCATGTTTCATAGATTAGGTGGTATGCTTTGGATTCCCTTTTCTTTCACTTTGGTACAGGTTTTTAATACCGGTCTCATTTGCTCATCGTACTTTTCCAGAACTTTTCCAGGTTTTTAATGTACTTTTTTGCAAACTGGAACCTGACTGACCACCGGTTTGCAAATTGCAGTGAACCCTCTGAGGTTATGCTTGAGTAGTACTATCTTAATGGTAGTCTTTGACACATATGAAACTACATCCTGTATAGTGTTTTTGAGTCATTTAATGAACTAGTGGTAAGTGGCTGCCAACGGTAGATTTAATGGGATGTGCATAGGGATGCTGACTTGCATCTGGAGAGATTAAGGGCCTCACACTGCCCCCCCCCTTTTTTTTTCTTCGGTTCTCTTTTTCAGCTTCCTGCTTGCAACTGTTCTCTTTGGCATTTCTTGACCTTGACAAAGAAGAAACATATTCTAAATGGGCATCCCCTGATTAAATAAAGGATTAAATAAAAATGTACAAAAATGATTTGATCATACATAGCAGTGGTCGTGGTCCATCAAGTCGTTTGCTTTTGCTGAGCTCAGCAGTGCATGCTTACTGTACAAAAAAGTTGATTTTGCCACACCCAATGTTTTGGCTATATCCAATTGACACTGAAGAAAATAGTCTGAGTAACTGTCCAATTAAACTTTAGTCCCGTAAAATTGGCGATAAAAATGTACAACATATGTACAAAAATGTGTGACAATAGTTACAGACTGCACTGTAATTTTGCCATGTACATTATTTTTAAACCTTTTGGCCTAACCTTTTGGCAAATCTTTTATGCTGAACTGTTGCTCCTCTGAACTTAACATTCAATTACATTTTTATTCCCACCTGTGGTGCGTGTGTGTGTGTGTGTGTGTGTGTGTGTGTGTGTGTGTTTTTCTGAGCAATTGTATTTGGATTGTAGGTTTGGAATTGCCTACAATTTCTGAGCATAAAATATATTGTATATGTATACTTTGTCTTTATCAAAGGTTGAATAAAAAAGGAAACTACTGTATAAGTATCAATAATTTTTTATACAATATTTGCTTTGCAGTGAATTTATAGATTTCTGTATTTGTTACTGAATCTCATCTCACTGAAATATCTGCTTTCTTCAACACCTGAGGCAACAGGAGCACATCAATGTGCAGCAGAACAGTACTTTTCCTTAGCCTGGTTTAGTCTGAAACCACTTGTGAATCTTTGTTTATAACTGCAGTTGATTTATTGCCATGGTGCTAGTATGCAAATGCACAGTGCCAAGGCCTCAGTTTAGGCAGATCACCAGATTAATTTCTGCACAAGAAAGGCAGAGCTTCTCTATTTTACACGCAAGGACAACACAATGGGCTGTGAAACTCTTCTACAAATGAAGCCTTAATAGGCGACGACCTGACAAATGTTAGGATGTGTTTGACCTTGGCCGTTTGTTTATTTATTTATTTATTTATTTATTTATTTATTTATCTATCTATGTATAATTTCTGGACTACCATTAACAATATACACTGTGCCTAGTTGTCACCAGCAGCGGTCGGTGAGCTGAAAATTGGGGATGCCCTAACATTTAGTTTAAACTGATCATTGATCTCAAACTTTTAATTAATTAATAAATTAACTAATTAAGCGTGCTGGCAGTCATGCTATTTCATAGGCAAGTAACACGATTTCTTCACACCTTGTATGGGAGATGAAATTCTAAACACGATTTAGAAAAACACGCAATCACTAATAACTGGTGGAAGGTGAACTAAAAATCAGTGAGGTGGAAAAACTTTCCCCGATCTTCCTTTCCTTTAATACAAATACAACGATTAATTCACAAAACACTCGAAACCATCGGATATATCCCTCCCCAATTAGGCAGTTTTGCGAGTAGCCTAGGACTAATACATTTCACATAGCAAAATTCTGTACATTTCATCAACATTATTTGCAAATGCACGTGGACCTCTTCCTTCTCCACATTCACACCCGGACATATTCATGGCAAATATCTGTGATGCACAGCTTTTAAACAATGTTGAAGCATGTTTTGTTATTGCTGGTTATACTGAAAGCTAACATGGTAGACAAGATTTGTGTATCTTTTTTCATTAAGTGTATAGCAGGGGTGCACTGCAAGGGCTGATCTGTTTCAGGATCTTGTGGCAACTTCTCCTCTTTAATTATTTAATTTGATCAATCATGTCTAAATCTGATATGTGTATAAGCTTGTAGAACCCGCACAGCTAAACCAATGAGGGAATAGCTGGAGGTGAAGGGACGACAAGTTTTTCCCTGGCTGTTTTGAAGTGAATGAGAGATTTTAATTATCATCCTCCGCACACGGACAGAGCACAATTATGTTTAGGAATATACTGGGTCCGTTGCCACGGGTCGGATATGGATCGACCTGCCCCATATCCCACTTACAGCTGGCCTGAAACAGATCAGTAAAATTCCTAATATTCTCCGTTCGTAAACGGGGCCACTATTACTCAATATATGTTCTCGCGATTAACATTATTGCTGAATATCTCAGTTCGGTGTAGAACTCAGAGGCTGAGGGTCCAGTCAACACAATACATGCAAAACTGCCATGCAGAAACTTGCTGGCCTCACAGCTTAGAACTATCACACCTGTACCAAGCTGCCGATCGGTCAGTCAATATTCAGTTGTAATTTAGGCTGAAAAGGTACAAGATGAATTAGAGGCATGGAGATCACGCAAGTTACAAACAAAATAATTTATTTGCAGACAGGTAGGCAGTTAGCGTAGAATAACACAGTCAATTACAAATAGACAAATTGAAAATAAAAATAATAGAGTGAAATAGTCTTACCCAGCCTGCTTTCGCTACACACAGATACAGAATATGCACAGTGTGGGAAGTCGAGTGCGATCTTCCCTGATAGGCTTGTCTCCCTGGCTTTTATGCCAAATCATGTGTTTGATCCAGGCGGCAGTGCCATAAATTAGCCCGGTGGGGTTGTCAAATCTGGAATTTAGACCCCCACCGTTGGGGGTTGTTGCGTAGAGAAAATGAGATGATTACCAAGAGAGGATGTGTAGGTTTTCCCTTGAGTTATTGAAACTATGGTTTATTAAAATCCATTTGGTATGAAACGTATCTCATCTGATTCCTTGATTTTACTGGATCACATCCATACCAAACAGATTATCCTAATGTTTTGTTATGGTGCAGTTATCATGAAACCTCCCTCCTGTGTATCCATTTTACATGTAATTCATGTTATTACTACAATGGGCATAATGTAATACAACAAGGATCACATGGGCAATGTTTACAATATTTTACCGGGTCTATTGACCATCTCAACAACAGTTTTGAGGTTTTCATCCAAGAGAGTAGTCCCTGGGGTAATGACAGCAGTGCCCAAAGGAGGGCACTGTGGTACTGCCCGGAGTCTTTCCCCCTGGAAGTGACCAGGTGTGGGGTCATAAGATTTTAGGCAAATTCTTTTCCCAGGAGTTTTAATGGCCCTCATGGCCTAATTGCCTGGGAACCGCTCATCCACCCACCATATATCTATCCCTTATCTTCTTGGCGTCAATCGTCTGAAACTCCCCAAAAGGTACTACAAACAGCATTGTCCTTTGTCCCTTTTGACACATACCAGAACCCCCAGCTCACAGGCTCCTCACAAATGGCAGAGTCACACTTCGCCTCCCTCCTACAAGCACATATAAGCTGGATTTCAGAGATAAGGAGAAGAAACCAAGCAATCTGGGGTTTTGTCTCCTTTCCTTTAATTCACCCAAATCAGGTTTATCCAAAAGGTATATTACCATGAGAGGCACAAAACATATTTATTACATAATATGGTTGTCACAAAAACTCTCAAAGACATTTCTGTCATTACACCCTAAACTTCTCCCCTGGGTTAATGGTGGACTTTTTGTGACAACTACATCATAATTAAACATAAGGATAATCTGTTTGGTATGGATGTGAACCGGTAAAATCAAGGAATCGGATGAGATACATTTCATACCAAATGAAGTTTAACAAACCATAGTTTCAGTAACTCAAGGGAAAACCTGCATGTCCCCTCTGGCAATCATCTAGTTTTCCCTACTTTACAACCCCCAAGGGTGGGGGTCTAAATTCCAGATTTGACCACCCCTCCAGGCTAATTTATGGCACTGCCGCCTGGATCTTTTATTACCAGGTATGACTTTTAAGACTCCGTAATTTGGTTTCCTTTGTAGTACTTTTATGTATATTTTATTTGGAACTTGTGTGTAATTATGTATGTAACCTGCCTGGTAAAATAAATTGTTAAAACTTGATCTGTGTGTTTTCGCTTACTGACACTCAATGTTACACAGGGAATGCTTGGTTACCCCCTCGAGTTGGTCTAGGGAGGGTGCGTGGTAGTTCATTCATGTCGAGAACAGCCGTTGCTTGTTGGTCTTCTTGGGTCCCTAGGCTGTAAACAGATATACCCAAAAGTAGCTATTCCTGCGACCTCTGTAATGACTGCAAATATCTAGCCAGCTCGTTAGACATGCACATAACGCGCAATGTGACATGCGGCGGTACCAGCAGAGGACTGTTCAGAAGAGTAAAACTCAGTACAGGATTCCTATAGCGATAAATAAGACATCTACCAAAGGTAGATAACTAATCTAAATTATTATTCTAAATGGAGTCAGATATAATGAAGGTGAATGTATTGGCCCTATTGTGGAGATTCTTGGTCAGCCCGGACCAGTAAAGAGCGGAAGGCAGAGTGGTACTACTGTCTTTGTATCGTGGTTTATTTATTGGCTGATCTAGACTCTCCGCATAGGGGCCACTAATATTTAACCCTACTAATATTATTTTAGCAACACCAGAAGGACAAGCATGCTGATACCTTCAGCCCTCGCTAAATTCCGTCGTTGGGTTAGTGTGGGGTTTTACAAAAGGTTTGTGCTTCCCCATTTTTCACTTCATCGACCGTGCTTGGTTGTCACATACCACCCTAACAAAACATGCACGCAGGTTCATACATGGTTTATTCAGCTTCTGGTAATTTTCAAATGTCTGGCATTTGCTTAATGTCAACCACACCTTAGGGGGGAGTAACATGAAAAACGTGTGAAAAATGCGTCAATCCGAACAAGCCACAGGATACAGGAAAGGCATAATGCTCACAGTACACTGAATGTGGGAATGTGTTGCTGACGTATCCTTAGGCCTTATCAATGCCACGGTTACACATACAAAAAAATCATTATTAAAAGGTTTAACAATGCAATAAAGGTAAAATCATTGTTGCAGTAACTGGGTCCACAGATCCAAAGACACCTGGGGGGAGGGGCATTTCTTATGAATGCGGTAATTATTTTTATTAAGAGGCTGTCTAAGCATTTAGTAAGAAGGGTCTCTTACTCAGTAATTGCTCAAGATGAGATTCAAATTGTAGCCATTCAGTCACCATTCAGCACTGTGAATACAGATTTCGGAACACAGGACAAATGATTCCTCTCTTGCTAAAAGAGACACATTTCTCTTATTTCTCTGAAGATGCCCTTGACATTAAATGACGTGGTATGAAAGGAAAGTGCTGTCGTTTGATGCATACGCTCAGAAGACTGTTGTTGTGTGGAGCTGATATGTCACTAAGGGAATACCAGGGTAACACAGTAGATGCAACGGCATGTCCTTCAGTCTCTGGAAACTCATCGATACTCATTGATCTTGCAGTTGTTCATAATGAGCAATTTGGATGTGTATATAAAGTTGTATGAGGGCGGTACTACTACTACTACTCAAAATGGCTGTCACACTCTGAAGGATCCATTGGAATTCTACAGTTTATTCCTCTCCCATCTTGTTTGTGTGACACAAGGAAACATATCATATGCTAAACCACTGGAGCTAGGCCCTAGGTCTTTTTTTCCAACATTTGAAATGCAAACTTGCATGAAGACAGCAGATGACAGGGTAGGAATACCATGCTCAGTCCATTTGGATTGTATGCAAGCTGGAGAAATATGGAATAAGCCCAAGGGGCAAACTCTGGGGAGGTCCAAGGCAGAGTTATGGTCTAAAATCTATTCTGCATTACTCTTACACTTGAAGAAATGCCAATTAAAATTATTTACAGCACAAGTCTATGTACAGAAACAGTGACACACACTCACACACACACACACACACGGATCCTGAATGAGTGAAAATTAAATTAATTAAATCCAGTTTGGTATCTTCCACATACAACTTATTATTTTCTACACATACACAATATATCCTCTTCTATGTACAACTAATTATGTTGTGCCGACAAGATATTATATTGAGTGCTGTGCAGCAGTAACTGTATTAAGCAGCAACATCCCTGTTGGCAGTTACTGTGCCAACAGAATCTTTATCGTACTGCGGTCTAACTTTATCCATGCAATAATGGAGATAGCAAGTCTTGTGCTTTCAAGTTTCCAGCAGTTAATAAAGTTGCAGTCTTGGAATACATTGCAAAGCCTGAGTTGGAAATAAACCATATCCGCAACAACTGATTTTTATTTATTTACTTTATTTCAGTTCCAGGATAATGAGATGACTTGCAAAAGTGAAATAATGAACACTGTAGCTGACGTGGGAGCTTGGGAAATTGAGTTGTCTGCAAAGAGGATGCTACAATGGAATTATGAAGCATGTCACATCACAACACTTTTGGGAAATATGCTCCATATTGATTCAAAGCATTTTGGTAGACTTAGCATTTAGTAATGACCTTTACCCACGGAAGAGATGTGCTATAAAATGAGCTCCTTATGAGTTATGTCAATCGGAATTACTGAAGATACACTGGGATTTCTGCCACAGAAGTAAATTCATCTGCAAGTTGCAGTTGTCTGAAGCAATTAGTGGATTTTGAAATGTATCTATTTTGCCAATTATACTGCTGCTTTGGCCTAAATGAATGAATACAGGTGGCTATCATCTGCCCCTGGTTGAAGCCGCCAAGACAACCAGCCATCCTGGCATAGGTAAGGGAATAGATAATGGGGTCATTTGTCAATCAACTTGCAAATGAATATTGCACTGGATCCTCTCTCTCTCTCTCTCTCTCTCTCTCTCTCTCTCTCTCTCTCTCTCTCTCTCTCTCTCTCTCTCTCTCTCTCTCTCTCTCTCTCTCTCTCTCTCTCTCTCTCTCTCTCTCTCTCTCTCTCTCTCTCTCTCTCTCTCTCTCTCTCTCTCTCTCTCTCTCTCTCTCTCATTAATCTCGTGCCATTAACTACATTTGAATCACTTGTTACCAGTGGGTGAAACAGATGTGCCCCTTTTTCTGATGGCTTGGACATTTCTTGGGAGAAGGATAGCAGGGAAACAGCTCTGTCTCAGTAAAGTTTTTTTTTTTTTAATACAGCTCTGGTAGCTTTTGTCAGCAGCAAATGTCAAGTAGTGTTCTTGCAGGAAAATACTAGATACCCTATTTTTTATTCGACAGGCTTGGAGCTACAGTGTTACAACATTAATATTAATATCAATACTATATGTCAATTCATGTCAGCTGCTGCTTCTTCCCACCGCAGTTTGCATGTCAGCCTCACACAGACATGAGCTAGAGGACGACAGGTAATAATATAACTTGCACGGTGCCAACTGACCAGTGGGGGTTGCTGGCATCTCATCAACTTGTTCATCACAGTCTTTCATTTTCATCAGTTCAATAATTGCGTTGCCTCTTTTTATGTATTAGTTTGTAATGTAGCATAGCCAGCATAACATGAACAAACTGCAGGTCTTTATACCTTTCTACATGATCTGAAACTTCACTTTGTCCCTCCCACAAGTTCCCAAGACTGTAAACCAAAAACCAACACAATCATTGTTTTCTGGTTACCAGATTACCCACTTCACTGTACAAAAGTTATTGTGTAATGTTAAAAATACTTTAACGTTACACATTTTTATAGATTAGCTGCTGATTTAGCTAGACCTATATTATACTCTTAAGAGCTAGACAGGAGCACAGTTAACAAATAATGTTACTGGTATTTTTCTCTCGTTGGCTCAGTGCAGAATTTTGGCAGTTCAAGTGGTTATACAAAAATAAGAGGTTAACACTCTAGTCACATTTTAGGTTAGCCACTGTATAAATTCACGATAATTTCACTCAAAACAAGAAAAAGAAAAAGATGCTAGAAATGGTAGACCTAGGCAAATTAAGTCCATCACACTAGCAAGGCTAGACTCATGACAGTTGTGGAGTGCTCACATTTGCCAACCCTGAACCATGATGGATTATGTGTAATCTGTTATGTGTAACCTATTATAAGCCAAAATGCAACATAACTGCACCCTTCTGTCGAAACCTCGCAAGTATTTTTTTTTCCCAACTGGCGGCATTTTTGCTGCTGAGGCAAAATGTCAATTGAAACACAAAACCACTGTATCATTTGGGGCTCTGATTCCAAGCTCTCAGTCCATTCTTCACCACTATCACTTTTAATTAACAAGGATCTTCATTGTTTATCCTCATTATCCATAGCTAACAGCTGTATCGTCCATTTCCAATGTTTTTGATATCTGGCTTTGAGCTCTTTGGACTGTTTGTGATTTTGAATTGGGCTGTCATTAATTATGAGGTTGAGTGTGCTACAAAAGTAATTAAGGTAATTGAGACTGTTCACTTGGCACAGACGAACAGCTCATTTCTGTGATTTGGCGATGGTCTGTGTTGTCACCGCAAGAGAAAAAATATCTTTTGGATGGGCCTCTTTCGTTGATATGAATGCACAGCTGAAGTGTCACAGAGTGAAATAGTGAGAGGGAAAGCATTAGGATATTTCCATGGGCACAAAATAGCCTAATTCTCAAAGTATGCTGGAACTCATACTGCCCCTCTTAGGAACTAATGCTTCAACAGCCCTGTTTCATATGATGGCGACAGTGTAAAAACGTCATCTGGAAACTGAACTAATCAGAATAGCATGGATTGCAACTGCATTTTCTATAGGGACGCAGTGGTTAATGTAAAAACAGAACCATTTTGTTTTCCAGATTAGACTAATTGGAGACTCTAAATTGCCTGTAGGTGTGGTGTGTGTACTCTCTGATGTCCAGGGTGTATTCCTGCCTCTCACCCAATGCATGCTGGAAGAGGCTCCATCCCCCCTGACCAGGAATAAGTGGGTTAGATAATGGATGGATATAAAGGTTATATTGCTCACTTTGATTTTATGTTATACATAAAAAATAAGGAATATAATGATCAGTTATAACTCATGTTGCTTTCATTTAAATCAAAAATCTATTTGCACCTGTGAAATTGTGGTGAGTGGAGCTTATGTCTAAAGAACCAATCAGTGGGTTTGCAAAATGTCAATTGAACAAGACAAAACACATTTTCAGGATCCTTTGACATCGTTTAAGCCTGCTGTTCGGGGGAATTATGGATTTAGTGTTCAAAAGAACAGTGATGGGGTCTGTGTGCAAGCATTTGCACACAAGTGTGCCCTATGCTAATGGTAACCATGATGACCCATTTCAATTTACATCACCTTGGTCTGCCCGTGACAAGCACAAGAAGCATGTATGTTTAGGTGCTTTATAGTTTGGAGCTTAATTTACAACCATGTTTGATTAATGTTGGAGTGAAATATAACATTTCAATTTCAAGAGGAAAAAGATATCTTTAATCTGATATTCAAATTATGCACATGATTTTGTATGAAATTCTGAATATGTACTCGTTATTGTGTTGTTTAAATATTCTACTGCAGGTTGAGTTCATGCTTCATGTTGATGCCTAAATAATAACTGCATTATATAGGCTATTTAAAAATAACAAATTAGCACTTTTACTTTTGAAATAAAACCCATGGAAACCTGTTTGTTCTCAATCATGATTTTATTAGATTTTTGAACAATTTAGGAACATTACATTTGCCATTGGTGATGGTACTTTTTTTCTTTCCAAATATGTACAGAACATAACTGAACTGAAACCATGACACTAAAACCTAAACCAAACCAAACCATGGGTTTTGTGAACCTTTTCACCCCTAATTTGCTGGTCCTGGTTCTACACTAGTTTGGATGACCTACTGGGCAGTAATTATGTGATTCTACCACATAATTAATGAATTATTCATTAATTTTGGCATAACATATGTGGCATGTGTTCTCTTAAAAACAGCCACTTCTTAGAATAAACTTCTCTTTATTCTGATGATGGCCTGAATGTAAAAAAATTAACATATTTCCCCCGCTTGATCAAAGCCCGGTTGGATCAATGCTGCACCATTTAGCTTGGGGTGCATTTACCCATCCATAGCATTGCATTGTGTAAACATATCTGCCAATATAGGCTAGACTGGTCCTGCTGCTGGCTGGCAGGACCCACGATCGTGCAACAAATAAAGTCTCAGAAAATGACAGAGGATGAAAAAAGGTGATTTTTAAAAGAAATATGTGGAGGGAATCCTTATGGACTAGGAGTAACAGGGTGGTGGGGTGCCTCCCTAGGCCTGGCTTTTTTTTTTGGCTATATGTCTATAAGACAGTGGAGAGGGCTATCCAACAGTGGAGAGGGCTATCCAATCCATGAAATATGATGCAAATCTGATTCATAGAAAGGCAACAGGAATATACAATATGTGTACGTTGATGTAAGTATTCATGTACAGGCATGTGCAGCAGGCGTGACAGCAAATTAGAGACAAAGGTAGTGTGACAAGAAGTGAAGACCCCCTGTTGCTATTTAACATGATCTGTCGGTTTTCACCTACAGTCTCCACCCTTTAATTATTCCTGGGCCGAATTGCGCTGCTACCTGCACCTCTAATAATCCTGCAAGTATACACGTCATTATTTTCTGCAGTGTGTCTATATATGCTGTGTGTATATGTACTTTATTTTAACTTTGGTATGTGGACATGAATAAAAGTATTAAAGTATTAAAGTATTAAAGTGTGTGTGTGTGTGTGTGTGTGTGTGTGTGTGTGTGTGTCTGTGCATGTTGTGCTCCTGTGTTTTCTGATCTCTGCTTGTTGTTCCTGTTTAAGGCCGTGTGTCTCTGCCTGTAGGTGAGGCTGGATAGGGAGCCTTATTAAACTCATGTGTCACACCTGAATTCTGACATACAATAAACACATATCTCCCATTGTCTAAACGTCAGCTCCAGTGTGTCCCAGTCTCCCTGTGCTCTTGCCTTTTCTTTAGTTGTTTGTGTTCAGTATGCTACAGAGGACAGAGACTGTCAATCGCAGTATGCCTTCAAGTTGGAAATTAGCATGGGATAAGTATATATTCAATAGGTGTATTTTGGCATTGAAGTAGGATAATGATTGTGAATCGATTGTGACTTTGGAAATCTCATGTTCAGAATTGGTAGTGTGTCGCTCTCCTGGGGCCACACCTATGCACCAGCCCAGGGCCTCCATTTTAAATCAAATCAAGTCCACAACTCTTTAACATCATCTACAGTACATCCACATCTTTTGCCACACATCTGCAACTGGCTAGTACTTTCACACCAAACATTCACATGAAATATTTAGTTGCATTGAAACCATACAATTAAGATTCTGTGTATGGTGTATTGTCTGCCTTCAGGAATTAAACACATAGAGTATATACTGTGTACTCTCTTTTTTCAGAAGATGCAACATCTGAAATCTCAGTAGCCACATTCTCAAGACAATTTCCCCTTGGTAGTCATCTAGCTTGATCAGATAATTACAGTTGTGTGTCTCCTAGCTTCATATAAACCTGCACCCACTCTGAACCACATTTGGGAGCTGACAGTTTTAAAATATTTGATTTGTTTTTTGCAGCTGGATATTGAATGGCCAATGCCTCTGGCTATTACAGCAATAACTACACAACTGATATTAACCAACTTTGTGTTACAGCCACAATTTCACATGGTTTGTGTTTGCAGAGGATGTGTGTTGCACAATTGTGATAAAATTTATGAACAACTCTGCTTTCCTACAATGGGTATCCAGAGACCACTACTTCTTCATAAAGCTTATTGCACAGATAAGCCGTTATTCCCATGTTGTTCTCACAGACATCTGTTTATATTTGAATGGTCCAAAATTATTTCCTGCTCTGAATGCTGAATAAAGCCTACCTGTCTGATACATATGTTAATGAGGCAGAGATTTGGTTGAAAATGGACTTATTGTGATTATTTCTCATTGTTTCTGATCTTTGCGTATTATGAAAGCTATCCCCTTGTCTTGAGGACAGAATCCCAGCAAGCTATCTTTTCCTGCATTTACTCAAAAAGCTAATTCAGTAATAAGCCATCAATCTGCAATTGCGTATGTTGCTAATGAGAATTATGTTTGCACTTGTATTCCTATAGCTGTGCAAACATTTCATTTCTAGAGGAAAGGCTAAAAACAAGCAACCACACGGCCATAGATGGAGCTGAAATCATACACATTCCATTGACAACAAATCACCCGGTTTAATGCTGGAAGAAGAACCTGCAGTCTCTAGGTGTAAAAGCCATGAATTCCCAATGGCTAGCAGCTGAGCTGTTGGCCAGATCAATATTGTGACCAGAAATGAGTATTCTTCCCTCCACAAGTATCGACAGTATTAAAATATTGAAAAGATATACAGCGGGTTGGGAAATCCTTTGTTCACTCAAGGGGCTCCTCTAGCAGGAAGGAGCGTGTGATGGATGACGAATGAAATGACAGCAGATGATGGATAGGCTTGGTGAACTATGGCCACACTCTCCACTCTGTCCTTGCCCTTCCAGAGCTTCCCCCACACAAACTGCAACACAGCCTGAAATGAGTGATTGAACGGGATTGACTGCTTTCTCAGTGTAACACAGCTCAGAGTACACTCTGGAGAGTTAGGTTTCAGTAATGCCGGAGCTGACCATCACTGGAGTCAGTAAAAAAAGAAAAGATGGCTGAACTCTGGGCCGATATCCAGGGGGGATGACTGCAACCAGATGGCACAAGGTCAGCATCTGATCCTGGGTAAGGCAGCCAAGACACCCAGCCTCTCTGCTGACATTCAGGTGAGGAAATGACTAACAAGGTCAGCTGTCAATCAATCTGCAAATAAATATGAGCATAAGCGCCAATTTTTCTACGCTTGTCATTCAACGAGAGGCAGAAAAGAGACACCAAAGGGTTGTAGGTTCTGAGCCCTGATTAGTTGGGCAAATTACACTGTCAAATATGTCTACTTTAACAAGCCTTTTTAGTCTTGTAATAAAACTTAAGATCTTTTTTTTTTCTCAAGTAAAAAATATGAACTGCTTGCTTGACAAGTGAATTCTTCTTAATCCATTGGCAAATTCTGAACCTTGCAGTCTTTTTGTGTAATTTAGCAGAAAATTTATATAAATATATAATATTTTAAGTCTAAATATAAGACTAAGAAACTTTAGTTTTTTTGCAGTACAGTGGCTGTACATACCCAGCTATAAAAATGGAAATGTAAGAGAAGTCCACCGATTGATGCAAGCTGCTTAATGGATAAATAATGCAAATAATATAATAAATGACTGCGATCCTCCCTTGCTCTATGTGACCTACTTTGCACACAATACAATTTAGCTGGCTCTGACAGAGCACCAAGTTTGTATCTCTCTACTAAGTCTTAGAGCCTGCCAGACAATATGAACTAATTTCACTGGGAAGTCCTATTGATTTTCAGAGACTGAAAGAGTCTTGTTTCAATCAACACTGAAGTGACGTTGTTAGGCACGATATGCCCAGAGGTGATAAATCATTGGCAGTAGTTGCTCACTTCACAAAGAGCACATAGTGAAGGAGCTCTCTTTATCACTGTCCCCGTACCATTAGCACCTCGCTCTCCTTCTGCAGACTGGGAGTTGGGTGTATGTGAAAGGGTGCCGTTTCTGAGATCGTTTGCTGGGTTTTCTCCTTCCTTCTTTTGTCTTTCTTTTTCCCATTAAAACATAGGTGACGGTTTTTTAATTATAGATACAGTTTGCGTAACCTGTAGGCCACTTATTGTTTTGTTATCTTGTTTGCTCAGGGTTTGGTGGGGAAGACATCCCTATCTCCGGCATGGCATGAGGGCTGTGCCCCAGCCAACAGTGATGGTGGAAGAGGTTCTCATCGCCAGAGTTGAGCTAGTTCTAAAAGAAGAACAATTTGTTCATTGAGAGGAGTGTTTTTCTCAACAATGTATTTGTACAGGTTTCTCTGCTACCTGGCCCATCTACACAAGGTATAATTTCAGGTGTGTCTCCTTTTATCACCAATTTGACACTGGAGCGAGAGATGGACGTTTTCAAATGTGATAAACACAGCACCCCTTGAATGTAGAGATCCAAAACTTAACCTGCCTCTGAAGAGAACATGTTTTTCATGTTTCTAGATTTCTGGATTTAAATGTTTATTTCCGGGTCAAACACGAGGAAGGATCATATGTTGAATGCCAGTTCTGGCAGCATGAAATGTTCTCAGTGACTTGGGTCACAAGCGCTTTGCTCACATAGGCAGCAGGTTGAGGGAGCTGATGCAGCCGGTCAGCGGAGCCTGGGGTAAGAGCAGAGGCTAGCGAACAGGCACAACCGGAGGTAGCACAGGATTCTGCTGATAGGATGGTTGTGTCTAAACAGCAGCCAGGGGAGGCAGAGGCTGATGTGGAGACAAAAGCTGAGGCCATACCCAGCTTGAGTGGGCATAGGCTAATCAGGGAGGGGCAGTGACAGAACAGTGAAGGAACTGAATATGACTCAGTCTGAGCTTCTGGAGATTTATCTCAGGGTGCTGATCTATATTTAATTGGGGAAATTAAGTAAGTATCAATGGTGGGAGGGATTGTCCGAAGATGGCTGTTTCCAAAGTTATTGAGCTGAAGAGGCTATGTGTCGTTTTACTTCAGGAAACTCAAAGTGACGAAGCTAATGTGGTTGACTGGAGTCTGCGGTGGGAGCGACAGCATATCCTCTGCCATGGAACCAATTTTAGTGCTGGTGTGGTGATGAATTTTTCCTTGAATTTAGGAGTCCATATTTTATCCACCAAAGAGGTGGTGAAGGGGTGGGGTCTGAGCGCTTGGACATTTTCAAGATGATAAGGGCTCTTTTACAATGTGATCATGGGGGATGTATTGTAACAGGAGAGGGACTGGAACTCCACTGTATATTTCACTGTAGATTGAACACGGGAAGAACCTCACTTGCAGTCATCCGCATGCCTGCCTAGATTGGTTACTGAACTGGAACTGGAAGATGTATGATTCTTGCTTCTTGAAGACCCTGAAAACCCTGAATATCTTTTCTCTCTGTATTCATTTTGTTGCTTCGTGATTTAAACAATACAAAACAATATGATTTTATGCCTTTTTATTATTTCACTCCTTACATGTCAGGTTGGGGCAGAAGAACCAAGTACAGACTCAGGGATAAAGTAAAGACGGCAGGCTTTAATAAAAACCGGCAGATCAAAGCAGGCAGTGGTCGAAATCCAGCAAACGAGTATATCCGGGGAGATCAGGTATGTAATGCATAATACAGGCAAAGTCCAAAACCGGGCAGTTGGCCCAAAAAACACAGCAACGGTACAGAAACAATCCATCCATCCATCCATTATCTTAACCCGCTTATCCTGAACAGGGTCACAGGGGGGCTGGAGCCTATCCCAGCATACATTGGGCGAAAGGCCGGAATACACCCTGGACAGGTCACCAGTCCATCGCAGGGCACACACACTATTCACTCACACACTCATACCTATGGGCAATTTAGACTCTCCAATCAGCCTAACCTGCATGTCTTTGGACTGTGGGAGGAAACCGGAGTACCCGGAGGAAACCCACACAAACACGGGGAGAACATGCAAACGCCACATAGAGAGGGCCCGGCCAACCGGGATTCGAACCCAGGACCTCCTTGCTGTGAGGCGGCAGTGCTACCCACTGCACCATCCGTGCCGCCCACAGAAACAATCCAAGACAGAAAATACAGTCAATAACAGGTATTTAAAAAACCAGACAGATGAATGGGACAGAGAAATAGAGGCTACAACAGACCAAGCCAGAGACCAGAGTAAGCTTCAGGACAGGACAGGTATAAATATACTCACAAATGAACTAAACGACCAACAGGTGTGGGTGCTGGGGAACAGATGACAAGACACAAGTGAAACGAATAAGAGACTTAAAGAACAACGGAAAGAGGGAAAGGACAAGAGACTGGGGAGCACAGATTATAGCACAGAGACACACAGAAAAAAAGGAAAAACAACAGAAAAAGGGCACAGATGTGATATTTAATGCATGCTGTAAATCAATCAACTTGGCCATCACAGAAGCCATCACAAACTTGATACAAATGCATATGGACAAGTTCCACAACAAATTTTATTTTTCTGTCTTGCTCAAGAGGTTCTCACATCTGTTACCAAACATTTTATTTTCTAATGCAGGTGGAATTGCCATGTTTAATTACCACATGTCGATTTCTGTTACATTTTACTTCCTAGTTGTACTTGTAAGTCAAGGGCCTCTCACAAACAAAGAGAACATACTGAAAGACCTCTCTCACAGCCTACTGATCTCATCATACTGAACGTACTCCACTTCCTAATATATGTCCACAAATTCAGAAAGTTGGTTTACCTCATGGCAATTTCAGCATCATTAGTAACAATTTACTCAAGTCCCTAATTGACAATCTTAAGAAAACAAACAAGTAAAACTAAATTCATCTTCTTGAAGCACAGAATAACATTTTGCATTCATTTTAATTACCATCTGTTAATTGTCAAAATTTAATAGTTGAACAGCATGACAGTAAAATATGTACTGCCTGAATAACCTTCCAAAATTTCATCTTCATCTTAATACATTCCCAAGGCTAATAAATAAGTTGTTTTAATATCCATCAGAGTTTAAGCTGATTAATTTGTCTAAAAAGTTAACTCAGCAAAGCTATAGTTTTTCATATGTAATGGTTGATTTATGCTGATTCTAAGTTCACAAATGAATCACTAGTGCAGTAAGATGCCGCTAGGCCAGCAGACAAAATTCCGTCCATCCTGAGGTGACTGTAGAGAAAATTATGGCTTGCCCTAATCTCATCACTACCACAGTCTGGATTCAATACAAAAGTATGGGGCCAATCCATCAAGCAGAAAAGTGATTAAAAGATACCAGACCATAGAGTCCACCTGTCCTCTAGAACAGTGCCTTAGCAGAATATGCCACCTAGCAGCTTGTGGTTCACTGTGTTTAATGTTAGCTCAGTGTAGACCATTTCTTCTATTAGTACTGTTACCTTTCTTTGTTTTCTTTTTTGATCTGTGACTGCTCTTTTCTCCTGCTCATAGAAATAGCATAAAAAGGTAGGAACAATCTTATTATTTTTTATGAAATGCCATATAAAAGATGTGACTGAAACTGCACAAAGAGTATGTGACTCATTTTGCAGCCATTGAGCAATAGCAAATGATGAAAAAGTATTAAAATATAATTAAGGCCTTTGTATCTTGGCCTTTCAACTAATGCCTTGAAATGTCTCCATTGTATGTATTATTTCAGCCAAAAATGGATGTCTTGTGGACAAAAATTAGGCATTGCTCTTTTCATCCAATTATAATATTCCAAAGTACAGCAGGTAGATTCTGCAGAAGATAGCAATGAGGGAAATAGTAATAGTTACTGAACAGGGATGAGTAATTTTCCTTTTTTTTAATTGCTATTTCTCAGGCACACAGACATTCCGTGGCCCATGGGGCCCTGTTTCAAACTGAAAGCTTTGTGTTTGTTCTTTCAAGCATTCACAACTGGAATTTTGAAAAGCTACATTAAACGTCCATTAAACAAGCATTAAACATCCATTGCGTGTAGACTATGCATTTCCATTGCTGTCGGGTAACGCAAAGGAGGCACAACACTAGCTCTGAGGAAATATGTAACATATTTTTTATGAATTTACAAACAAGCTTTAAGAAATTGAATATGCTTCTTGAAAGAAAAACAGGTAATTACAAATGTAATTTAGGAATTAAAATAAGTATAACCAATTAACATTTTAACATATAATATATACCCTCTTCACATCCAAAATGTCGGAGAAAAGGGTAGCCTATTTGGCAGGTATAGCATGTCTGGAATATCATTTAGGCTACTGGCAGTTTAATTGTGATCAGTGCTTGAAGTGGAAATAAATAAGTGCCAGTACTCTGAGCTAAAGTTTCATAAGCAGTTTATTTTGCCAGAACATCTAGGCTATGATGCCAATAGGCGACACAGTATAAACACTACTGACAATTTCACATACATACATTCACAAATGTGGGTATTAAATGTAGGTTCATAGTCACGTTATCTTTGTTTTGACCATATGATGTGGTTGTGTCCATGTTTTAGCCACAGTTTCTGGTTTTAGCAAATCGTGATCAGTAACTTACAGCCTTAAAAGTACCTTACAAACAGTGAACTAAAGCTAGGTTTGCTGGAACTCACCTTACATAACATTCTGTTTGGTTTTACAATTGTTTGTTGTCACAGATTTGTCACAGTTTGTTGTCTAGCCAACTACTGTAATGTTGGGGGTGACGGGGAGCCAGTTGCGACTAGGAGAAAACCCCTTCACAAAGCGCGCACGCGAACGTGTTCGCCACTAATACTCCCAAAACACAACGGAACTGAATACTGTCCTTCTCCCGAGACAGAGGGAGGAACAAAAACAAACCCGAAGGCGACTCAGAATAACTAAACAGAAAAGAGCCCAAAAACTGGCTGCGGAGAAAATAAAACAACCCTTTAAAACTGGCCGAAATCACAAACCAAACTTGATGCTTGTAAACCCTCAGTTATGTAGTGGACTGAGGAAATCCCGAAAAGAAAATACAACCTAGCGACAAAAATGCTAGGCACAATAAAATAAAACCCACGAGACGCAGCTCGGGAATAAAAGACAAACAAAAATACAGTTACCGGGGACACCGTCCCTCTACCCACGACTCACACGAGTCTCAAATAAAAAGAACAAAGAACCTTAAAGGAAGGCACCAGTGAACAAGAGCGACCGACTGCACGCCAACCTTACCCGTAATAGCAATCAAAATACTACCAGCACAATACCGGACTCATACAGCAAGAGTCTACCCTGTGCTTTTACCTGCTTGGTATAAGAGCGAACAGTTAAATACACAAGCACTGGACGGAAGGCAGGACTGGGTTTAAATAGTCTCCTGGGAGGTAATTCCCCTGAAGTAAATGAGGATCAGGTGAAATCAATGATCCTCAGCCCTCAGGTGGTGACCAGGGGTATTACCTCCCACCCTGACAACTACTGAATGGTATTTAAAACCAGGGCTGAAATATAAACGTAGCTAATCTGAGACGGGTGCGTGGGGGTTGGACCCAAAATGCACGACATCCTCGTCCCGGCAGGGCTTTATTCGGGACGAATCCCAGGTGCATAGTCAAAACAAGCAAAGTCCATACACGTAGATCCAGCCAAACAAACACTAAACAAACAAAAAGCACGGTGCCGAGGGAAGAGGCAAACTCGTAGTCGGTAGACGTGCAGGAAGGTCCGGTAGCAGGAGAGCCGTCAGCGGGGCAGAAGTCGAGTCGAGTCGTAGTCGAAGGCGATGCAAAAGTCGAAACCATGAAACAATCAGTGAGGCAAAGGTACAAAACGGTAGACGAAGACGTGGAAAAAAAACAAACAATGGTCAACGAAACAGAAATCAATAAACGATGGTCGGTAAAAACAGGCTTGGATCTTAACGTGAATCAATCAGTAATAATGCTCAAGAGTTGCGTAGTAAACTAGAGGCAGACAATTTCACAGTAAACAGTAGCGCGACTGGGATATAAATGCAGGTGTAGACAGGTGTAGACAATTAGAGCGTAGCAAGGAAATGGAAAACAGGTGCGATGGATGACAAGTTTAACAAGGTGATTAGTAATCGTTAGTAATAAACCTATCCTGCCCTAGCATTAGTAAATTAGTAAATGACATGCACGAGAAACGTAAGGTAACATGAACACATGATTAGTTTGTTAGTTTCTACCCAATCCTGATCTAGCGTTAGTAGTTTTAGTAAATAGACAAATGGAAACAATTAGGGAGTGAATGACAGAAAGAGAGAGAGAGAGAAAAGGCGGAACGCAAGGTTTGCGGAAAGACATGTAAAAGTGTATGTTTAAACAGTAACCAGTCTACGTAACAATAAACATAAATCAAAACATAACACAAAACGAAACTAAGACGATAACCACTCAACATAACAAGGTAATATAATCGTAACGAAACATAACTAGACATGACGAGAAAATAAATCGTAACAAGAAATAAACTAAACAACATGAAGAACCTAGACTAACATAATACATGAAAAGACAATACAAGACTAAGACAAAATTAATAAACATAAAACATGGCGAGACAGACCTGAAACGTGACATAATCATTCTTGAAGGTATGGTAACAAACCAACCATGTCCGTTTTGTAGTGTTTTGTATAACCAAGAGCCAAAAACCCTGCAGAGAGAGAGATAGCGGTCATCTAAGGCTAAATAGCCTACCAACCAGCAGTAGAGAATCCCTCAAATGAATGTGGTCAGGCCTCTACCATTAGCCTTAGAACAAGGCAAAGCAGACCATGCATCAAATACAAGTGGGTTGTGACAATATATTAATGAATTTAAAATGCACTATATTCTCTTTGGAATAAGGAATTAGGTGAAAATATTACCTGGTGTAGAGACTAAAGGCAGCCACATATAATTTTTTTGTGCATGAGCAGTGTGGGGCGACATAGCTCAGGCAGTAAGTCGTCTGGCAGTTGGAGGGTTGCCGGTTCGATCCCCCACCCGGGCTGTGTCGAAGTAACCCTGAGCAAGACACCTAACCCCCAAATGCTCCTGACGAGCTGGTCGGTGCCTTGCATGGCAGCCCATCGCCGTTGGTGTGTGAGTGTGTGTATGAATGGGTGACTGAGAAGCATCAATTGTACAACGCTGGATAAAGGCGCTATATAAATGCCAACCATTTACCATTTACCAGTGACTGCAAGGCTTCCTCCCATTAGTAAAACACTCATACACCTCAATCTGTCATTGAGATTCAATTAATTGCGCGCACAACAGATTAGGACTATACTTTAACAAATGAGTGGCTGGCTGCAACGTAAAACATATTGTGCCTAAACTCTCCTCAACTACAACACTTGAACATGAATGTGTCTGTGTAACATTTCATGATTAATAAAATGAGCAATTAATCATCCATTTTAAGACAAATTAGCATGAATTGTTACAATTTAACATTTATTTTAATACATAGCAAATAAATCACAGTAATGAGTAATATTTTCATAAAAATAAATGCAACAAGGAATCATTAAAAAGGGTGTTTTAAATAATCAAGTCTTAATGTGCCATTACACATCAAGCATATATCTTTGGCAGCCCATACAAACCCCTTAAGGACATGCTAGCTTCTTGAATTTAGATCTACATAATTGTGTTTATAAGATTTGAGTGAGGAAATCCCTGGAGAGCTGTAAACCAATGAATTAAACGTTGTCCTTTATTGCCTGAATACTCTGAAAGTGAGACTGATGCACTTTCATGCGACACCTTCACACATCTCTACCTGTCATTGAACCATGGGCCAGGAAACTCCAGGGCACTATATTTAGCTTGGCACCAGCTAACAGGCTCGTATTGAACTGGGGCATTCTGCCACTCGCATCCACAGACACAGAGTGGCATCAATGTCCCAGAACAATCTGGGTCCTGATTACTCCTGTTTGAACTCTGCATCTGATCTGAAGGCTACAACTTCTTGCACATTTCGTGTTGGATAATAGGAGGGTGAAACTGCTGGCAGACTTCATTCAATCATGATTGTGATGTGATGAGTTCAGATCAGTGCAATGTGTGACTGAAAAATCTAAATCTGTTTCCTATGTAGTAGTCATTTTAGTACAAATTTAATGTATTTTTTTAAGTCTAGTGTGGATAGACACTTTATGATAGTTTTATACAGTGGTTTTGTGTTTTTTATGCCAGCTATGTCAAGTAAACTAAGCACCATAAAAAAACTTTAACGGGAATTTTCTAAATTGCTAATATGACAATGTGTGCTCTTATTATTATTGAGCTAATTTGCATTAGCAAAATAATAAATAAAGGTAGTCATAATGCAAAAATGTGCATTTGTGTCCACATTCAGAATATAAAATGTAATTTTGATTGGAAGAAAGGAATTGTTTTCCCCAATTCACCTGTGGTACCTCCCCTTAAATTGTGATAACAATGATAAAAAATATTTTATTCCAATTTTTTCTTCTTTATGCATGACAAAAACTTCAATATATGTGGTGAATCAAACAGCATGACCAACTAAAGAAGGAGTAATGGGTTTTTTCACCAAATATAAAAACAGGTAAGAGTTCCTCCATACATTACAGTATGGTCACCCTAAACGCATCACGACATCAACTGCTATTTCTCCTCACAACTTTACAACTCCTTATAACTCTGAGAACTTACTATGTCGTTATGTGAAGTCATTGTGTGACAGCTTGCCACCTAGTGATTATGTGTATTGTTTTTGACCTTCTAGGCCTCTCCTTGAGAAATGGAATTTATATTCTGCAGATTTGTGGTCCACAGCTAATGTGTATGGAATGGATATTGTACTGAGAGCATTCATCAATTTTACTGTTAAGCTTCAAATCTGATCATGTTTGAGATGCAGCAGAACACTTAAGACATTCTTTAGATCCAAGCACCATTTTGCTGTTTCAAAGCAAAGCAAAATACAGATATACTTATGGAACCAAATATCCCACCTCATTATTAAGTTACGACTGTTTTCTGACTAACTGTAATGTTTATTTCTTCATCCATTCATCCATTTTCAAGATAACTATACATAAGCAAATGCCATCTTGAACTACTTGTTATTGTTGCGTAAATGCATTGCTTGGTCATTTCAGTACAAAAATAGTGTAAAGCTTGTTGTACGGGGTTTCATACCCTTTCCAAAAAGGTATAATATTTAGGAATATCACTGCATTCACATAGCGGAATGAATATATAGACGTGTGTAATTACAGGATTTGGACTTGCTATATATATACCTGTAATTGTACTAGCTAATGGGGCTAACCATACTCCGGTTAACCTTATTTTGAAATAAAGTTCCATTGTAAATGTGATGCAGTTTGGTTAGAAAGCATTATGGTTTGTTAGAGAGCTTTTTGGACACTTTGGGCAAACTCATGTGGGGAAACTCATGTGGAATATGAATGTTTTTGATATCTTTACCATATTTATACACAAGTTGACATCAAGTTTTTGCACAAATATAAAGTAGTTCTGGGTTGGTCCTTCACTTAGAAATTGAGATATTCTGTGCTAAACTATATTATTTTATAGTTTTGTATTATTTTGTATTTTTAGACAATCCTTTGTGAACACTGCATGTACATGCCCTGCCAGAAATTCTGAATGGCACCAGCTTCTTCTTCAATTTAAGCCTTCAGCCATGTGTGTGCAGGTAATAGTTATTGACACTTGTATTGGACAAATTAAAAATCGGTGGAAATTGCTCTCTTGAAAAGTGGAAAAGGTTAAGAAAAGATGATTACTGAGGCAAATTCCAGCACCATACGTATGTATGAATGACTTTAAACACCATCTGTTTGGTCATTACATTACATTACATTACATTACATTACATTATTGGAATTTGGCAGACGCTCTTATCCAGAGCGACGTACAACAAAGTGCATACCCATAACCAGGGATAAGTTCGCTGAAAGACCCTAGAGGGAAGTACAATTTCAATTGCTACCTGTACAACAAAGATAAAGACGAGGGCCCTTCTTTTTCTTTTTTTTTTTTTTTGAGAACAAAGAAACAAACAAACAGAGCAAAAGTGACCAAAGTTAACTATCCAAACACTGCTTACCTAACCAACTAAGAATAACGATACACAAAGCAAGTCACAGAGACAACAATTAAGGTTCACAGGGAGGTAGGGAGGGATGGGGAGAGGTGCTGCTTGAAGAGGTGTGTCTTCAGCTTGCGCTTGAAGGTGGGGAGAGATTCTACAGTTCTGACCTCAACGGGGAGTTCGTTCCACCACCGAGGAGCCAGAACAGACAGTAGTCGTGAGCGTGATGTGGAGGTTCGGAGAGGGGGAGGTGCCAAGCGGCCTGTGGAGGCTGAACGAAGAGGTCTGGCAGGGGTGTAGGGTCTGATGATTTTTTGTAGATAAGCTGGGGAAGACCCTTTAACTGCTTGGAAGGCTAGCACCAATGTTTTGAATTTGATGCGAGCCATGACAGGCAGCCAGTGGAGGGAAGTAAGCAGGGGGGTGACGTGTGAGTATTTGGGAAGGTTGAAGACCAGACGAGCTGCTGCATTCTGGATAAGTTGGAGGGGTCTGATGGCAGAAGCTGGGAGGCCAGCCAAGAGGGAATTGCAGTAGTCCAGGCGGGACAGAACCATCGCTTGGACCAGGAGCTGGGTCGAGTAGGGGGTGAGAAAGGGGCGGATTCTCCGTATGTTGTATAGGAAGAACCTGCATGACCAGGTCACCGCCACAATGTTCTCGGAGAGGGACAGTCTGCTGTCCATCACCACACCGAGGTTCCTTGCACTGGATGACGGCGTGAGTGTGGTATCCCCGAGGGAAATGGAGAGATCCAGATGGGGAGAGGTTTTAGCAGGGATGAATATCATTTCAGTCTTGCCTGGGTTGAGCTTTAGATGGTGGTTGTCCATCCAGCTCTGGATGTCACTCAGGCAAGCAGAGATACGGGCTGAAACCTGCGTATCAGATGGCGGGAACGAGACGAAGAGTTGGGTATCGTCCACGTAGCAGTGGTAGGATAGCCCGTGTGCAGTGATCACAGGGCCAAGGGAGCGAGTGTAAAGAGAAAAAAGAAGCAGGCCTAGGACTGAGCCCTGGGGAACTCCTGTGGCGAGGGGCCGAGGTGTCGATACCGAACCAGCCCAGGCAACCTGGAAGGAGCGACCAGAGAGGTAGGACTCAATCCAGTCCAGGGCTGTGCCACAGATGCCCGTTGCTGACAGGGCAGACAGGAGGATGGAGTGATCCACAGTGTCGAAGGCAGCAGAGAGATCTAGGAGAATGAGGACAGAGGAGAGGGAGGCTGCTCGTGCGGCATGGAGTGACTCACTGACGGAGAGGAGCGCAGTCTCTGTCGAGTGGCCCGATCTGAAGCCAGACTGATGGGGGTCTAGCAGGTTGTTGTTAGAAAAGAAAGAAGAAAGTTGAGTAGAAGCGGCTCGTTCTATAGTTTTAGAAAGGAGAGGAAGAAGAGATACCGGGCGGTAGTTCTGGATGATGGAGGGATCCAGAGTAGGCTTTTTTAGCAGCGGAGTGATGTGGGCCCTCTTGGAGGATGCCGGAAAACAGCCGGAAGACAGGGAGGAGTTGACAAAGGAGGTGACAAATGGGAGAATGTCAGGTGTGATAGTTTGGAGAAGAGAAGAGGGGATAGGGTCAAGGGCACAGGTTGTAGGGCGGTGGCAGAGCAGGAGTTGAGAAACATCAGAGTCTGTAAGGGGGGAGAAAGTGGAAAAGGAAAGGAAGGGCCTAGAGGGGGGGAAGGGCACAGTGAGGGGGGCGGTGGTTGTAAAGGATCTACGGATGACTGTGACCTTCTCATCGAAGAAATCAGCAAAGTCATCAGCAGAAAAGGAGGACTGAGGAGGAGGAGGCGGTGCATTGAGGAGAGAGGAGAAAATAGAGAAAAGTTTCCGGGGGTTAGAACCGGAGTTCTGAATTTGTGTTTGAAAGTATTTTGCTTTGGCGGCAGTGACAGCGGAAGAGAATGCCGCCAGGAGAGACTGGTAAGTCGTGAGGTCTGAAGCGTCTCTGGATTTCCCCCACTTCCTCTCCGCTGCGCGGAGGCTGGCCCTGGAGGTACGGAGGGTGTCTGATATCCAAGGACTGGGAGGGGAATCTCTCATACGGGAAACTGGGGGGTAGGAAGTAAGCAGAAGGAATGCAAATCCGACATCCCCGGACGATCACTGTGTAGAACGAGAGCCACCCTCCCCATAGCTCCGTCCTATTCTTTGTGTCAGCTTCCAAATGAGATCTGTGGAATGACTGGCAGGCTGGATGCTTGTGGCTGCTCTTGTGGCACAGCGGGAGGCTTGGAAGGCTAAGCTCAGTGATACTCAGTATAGTGAAGAGGGTAGAGGTAAAAGTGTAGCCTGGTTACAGAACTGCATCCTGTTACACCAGTATAACGTAAGTTTGATCGCAAGTTTGGGTGTAAAGTTAACAGTAAATGTTGTAACTAGATAGTTTAAAACTAGTTGACCAGTTGAAACTTTGTTTCGTTGCACATTCATACTTACGCAGTATCTTCGCTAAGTAAAACATTGTAGCATTGTACAATGATATTTCAATATTAAGACCAATCACGCACGTTTAAAAAACAAATTGCTATTTGCTACTCGTGCCCTTCTAACTTAGAATAATTTAGCCATCATATTACTTGATCTCAACAGTTGCCTACAGACTATTTTCTTTGATGTATATTGCTCTCCAACACTTGACTTGGTATCAAATAACATATTTTTTTATATAACCTCTTATAATTTCCAGAAAATTATGATTATTTTTTCTAGCTCAGATTGCTGAAAATGACAGCACAAGACATGTCAATCTCATCATAAAAATTAAAGGAGCCATCTATCCCAGAGTATGCACTCCAACAAGTTTCCTAAACTTTTGAATCAGTGCACTATATCAGCGGCTGCTTTAGGAATGATTTTACACCTAATAGGGAGTTGGTGTAAATGTTAAGTTGTATCTTAACCTTACGTCAGAACTAAATCAGTTGGTGGAATCGATTTAAGTTATGGCGTAACTGTGAGTTTGTTAGACTATGTTTGAACTTATATACGCTATACTGGCGCAACAGGTTTATGGTTTAAACTAAATAATCTCACACGACCAGATGACATTAGGAAAAATAACTGGACCAAAATCAAGGGCAGCAACTTGTCAATGACACAGCAAGCCCAGAATAAAATACTCTATCTAAGGATCTTCATTCAGAGGGAGTTAGTGTCTGGGAACGGTGCCAATGACTGTCATTAGCCAGTCATTAGAATTAATAATGAGCAGGCGTCTTCTTTTTTCTCTTTCTAACTCTTTCCATCTGCCTCCCTCTTTCTCACCCTCCCTTCACGGCCATAACTATCAGAGAGGAAAGCCTAAAATACACACCTTAGGTAACTCCAAATTTAACTTAAAGTAGAAATAATATTTACACTCAGTGACCACTTTATTAAGCATTTATTAGACTTATTCTTTAAACTTACTGGTCTTCTGCTGCTGTAGCCCATTCGCTTGGTTCGATGTGTTGTGTGTTCAGTGATGCTCTTCTACATGCCCGGCTTTTTGTAGCGTGCTGTTCTCCTCTCTCATTCGGCTCAGCTGTTCCTGTTCACTCAAAATTAGTTAGAGGTTAGCATTCCGCACGCGCCACGCCCCGGTGGTGCTGGCCATGGTGCTGACTCTTCCTCCCGGCTCTCTCCAAGGTGCGGCTCTATTTAAAACGGACATAGGGACATATTCGCCATCAATGACTTTACCCAGCTCCTGACGTCGGTGTCCTCGCCGTTCCACTCCAGTGGGGTATCGATCCCTGATCGGGCCACCACAATATGGATACAGATAATGAGTTGGTTCAACAGATAATGCCATACTCGCTCAGCCCTAAGGACAACTTAAGAATAGTTCAGCAACCATTTGGAAAAGAATGAAACAAGATGAGTGAACCCCTTTTTTAAGTGGGTTACATTTATTTGTTTGTTTATTTGGATCTTACTGAATCCTCTGTAAATCCAAATGTGACCAGACAAACTGTCTGGTAGGTTAATACTTTACTTACTCGAACCTGATAGCACAAAATGTAATTACACTTGGAACTTTTCATGTCAATACAGAAGCTTCTGTTTCAGTTAACAGACAGACCTTCTCCAATGTCATTCCTCCTTACATATGCAGGGCACATCTGCAATTGCAAGTCTGCAATTAGACGAACCATTATAGTGTTTATAGAAGTATAGATTTTCTCCTTAGGAGAAGGCCAAACAAATATCTGGTACAACATATTAGAATGTATCTCCTCACTGTCAGGTTAGCAACATATTTTTGGATAAAGAGCAACTTGTCAGGTTTTGTGTTTTTCTTTATCTGTTTTAAGTCCCCAGTGTTTTCGCCTTTTATTAACCTCTGTGCTTTCCATAGGCTGTCTGTCTACCCATTAATTCCCTGTCATTCGTTTCACCTGTGTTCCACTTCCTGTTTGTTACTCACCTGACTCTTGTTGCCTCTTGTTATCTCTCTATATATACCTGTCTTGTTTTGTTTGTTCAGGGCTTGTTCATCTTTCTGTTATTCTGTTCCCTACCCTGGTTCTAGCTTCCTCTACCCCGTGCCTATAGCCCCGTTGGTTCTGTCTGTTCTTGGATTTTCTGGTCTTTGGATTCTCTGTTTGGATTTCGTTTTTATACTATTGCTGGTTTTGTCGATCTCCTGGTTTTCGAACTCTGCCTGCATTGTTCATTACTCTTTGGATTATCCCATATGTACCCATCTGCCTTGATTTTGACCATTGCCTGTTTGTGTATCAGCCCCCTGTTAATAAAACCTGCCTTTCACATTACCCCTGAGTCTGCTCTTGGTTCCTTTGTCCGGAGACCTGGCACTTTAGCACATCATTTTAGATCCATATTTCAGGTACAAAAACTGCACTTGTTTTATCATCACCAACAGTATGTGAGGGCAACTTATGACTCAATGCTGTTTTTTTATTTTTTTTATTTTACTAAAATAATTCAGCAGTCTCAATGTAAAGAAAATGCATGTTGTAATGCCTCAATTAAAGGCAGCAAAAAAGACTAGGAAATCCCTGAACAGAATAAGTTGCCCCAGACAAATGGATGAATGCCATCAGTATTCTGAAGCCAATTTCTTGCTTTACAGTGTGTGATCATTGGCACACGTTCTCTACCATTCTAGTTAATTTATTCAGTGTGTTTTGTCCTTTGTAGTATCAGGTTGTATTTTCTTATCCACATCCATGTATTCAGATTATTGCTTTGAATATTGGATGCACATTTATTTGCTCTGGCATGTATAAATCAATAGCACTGCAGAACTCACTTGGAAATCCGATTCTAACCTCAGAATCAATCAGTGAACATAATGCTGGGCTTTCTTTAGAAATTTCTTTATTGACAGTCAAATAAAATCAATCTGGCGCTCGCCAGTTGGGATTGATTGAAGCACTTGACACAGACGGACATATTTGTGACATCAGGGCTCAGGATCAGTATAGTCACATCCTAAATTAGTATTGCCATTCCTGACATCTATTACCAGTCACTATAGTTGTGTGACCCCTTTAAGAGAAATGGAAAGTAACATGCAGGGATGAGTTTCCTGAAGTATGTCGTAGAGGTAAGAATGTATCTCTTCAAGACTTATGCAAAATGTAAGTTTTTTCCACAACATTCTGGGACTGGCTGTGAGATTCCAGATATTGCATGTGCCATGTTAAACCTCTTTGTCCTAATTGAGGACAAATCATTTAGCCGAATAGAAATGCCTATGTTTACATAAACCTTCATCTAAACCTATTCCCGCTAGCCTACCACAAATGTTCATTCATGAGCAGTTTTGGAAAAAGTGATTTTATGTTCTACTGCTTTTGCAAGTTGAATGTTTGTTTATTAAAAAAGTATATTCAAAAGGCCTCAGTACAAGTAAGAAAGTTCAATTTTATAGAAATTTGATTTTTTACAAAGGAAATCAAATCTAAGAGGCTGGATTATTGTTGTGTGTCAAAGAGGTTTATCAGTCAGATATTATGCACAAAGACCTCAGCCTTCTCATTGAAGTGACAATGTTTCTTTTGTCCTGCATGCTAACAGTGCTACCCTTTTATTTCACACCTTTCACCCTTCACCTGGATATATAATGGATTGCCTGCAATAAAAGAAGCATGAATTACTTATTTGAAATGCATAAAATGTACCCTCAGTGAGTACTTTTTTAGGTAGGCTATTTATTATACTAATTATTATTATTTTTTGCTTATTGGTCTCATGATGCTGTAGTCTATCCACTTAAGATGTTTCACATGTTGTTTGTTCAGAGATGCTCTTCTGCATACCACTGTTGTAATGTGTGGTTATTGGTGTTACTGTCAGTTTCGACCAGTTTCCTGTCAGTTTCGACCAGTCTGAGCCTTCTCATCTGACTAACAAGGTGTATCTCATTAACAAGGTGTTATTGCCCGCATAACTGCTGCTCACTGGATGTTTTTTGTATTTCGCACATTCTCTGCAAACTCTAGAGACTGTTGTGCATGAAAATCCCAGGATATCAGCAGTTTCTGTAATACTCTACACCCTCTCTGGCATCAACAATCATTCCACAGTCAAAAGCCACATTTCTTCACCATTTACACATTTGGTTTGAAAAAGATCTGAACCACTTGACCATGTCTGCATGCTTGTATGCATTTAGTTGCTGCCACATGATTGGCTGATTCAGCATTTGCATTGACAAGCTGGTGTACAGGTCTACCGAATAAATTGCTAACTGAGTGCATATGTGAAACTGAATTTCTCTGTACAACCTTTCTCTGTACAACATAATGATTTGTCTTTTCTAAGTAAAGATAAAAATGCTGCAATATTTAACAAATTAAGTTGATGTTAAAGTTGAAGCAAACACTAGAGCTAAGGACTTTATGGAGAAAACCCAGGCACAAATGATTAATTGAGAACCCAAAAGGACAGGGCTAATTACCAGCGGTGACATCTGTATCTTGGAATGTGATGGAGGAGCAGTCTCTCCTGGAGATATCCTGAGGCCAAAATACTCCTTTGATACACGTGGAGGTAGCCAAACACTGGGAAATGGCAGCTGTTCACAAATCATGCATCTTGCTATGACATGGATGCATGGTCTCAAGTTTTTTGGCTGAATAATGGTAGTTTTCAGGCGTCCTCTAACAAGGCTGTTGAGCTGTCCTGCTCTGGAGCGATGTCCTTTACCAGACTGATTCTGGATCAATGAATGACGTTTTCAAAAATGATTGTCAATTTGGAGGTTCATTGAGCTGCTGAACTAGCTTTCCATGACACGTAATGCACAGCAGCAATATGCTCTGGGCCTGCTGGCAAAGTGCTGGTGACCTTGAGATTTTCTCACAGAATCAGCTCTGTGTTAGGTCGCAGTTTCCTTATACACTTATAGCTTTGCTATCAATGCTGTTTCCACTGCATATGCCATGGCTTTGCACTGGTACTGGTACACACATGCATGCATTCACAGAAACCCCCCTCAAAACTCAGTTTACACATTTACTTTAAATAAATGATCTCACATAGCTTCTTGTTTGCACAGCGTGGATGAATTCAACATTTTGTGCTGAACTGCGACTCCCAATTGAATGCATGTGATGGTCTTTTCTCTCCAAAAGCAGTTTTGTGAGTGAAGCAATCACCAAAATGAATCACCTCATTAACTCAGTCCATTGATTAAAACTGTGTTCCTTTAAAATAATAATAATAATCAAAAAATAATAATAATAATAATAATAATAGATAATAAATAAATACACAATATATATATATATATATATATATATATATATGATTTGGAGCTTTCATAGTTAAGGACAAATGTTGATTCAAACTACACACTCTCTAGTACCAGATCCAAATTAAATGACAGATTTAGCTAATTTAGGAAATGTTTATCTGAAATGTCTGTAACCATGAAAGCTAATTTAATTGCTATGATTTAATAACTTGTTGCGATCTTTACTAACCTTTAGCCTTACTTTGTGACTTATCCTGTCACAATTTAAATCAAGCAGGTTATAAATAGGATCAAATTGTAACATATTTTCCCTTTCCAAACGATGCAGCCTATTAATTAAATGTCAACTTGAAATTGCCTTTAATAATGTATCTCTGTTGATTATAGAGAAACTGACATTTTTGCAAGAAAAGATCTAGGTTGGACACATTTTAAAGAAAGCAGGGAATGAATCTTGCCATAAGACAGAAGACATGTAATCAGTGATCTCCCAATGGGCAGATTCATTTCACTACCCAGCTAACACTGTTAAGGAATACTTTTTTGTTCATTATTATCTCCACAGAAACCTCCTTCTAACTACTGTAATTTAGATTAACCCAATAATAAAAAGTGGTGTGGTTTATCTCTATTTTTTATAATAAATATAATAATAAAAATGTAAGGTGTGATTTGCTTCTTTTTATTATTCATTTCGAATCAGGGACAATAACAAAGATTATCTATAGCATGTATTGTAAATTAAGAAGCTTAAAAAGGTAGAAATGTTTGTGCTCTTCTGGGTTCATGCCCTGTTAGGTTGACTGTCCAGGGCACATATGCACATATGCACATACCTTAAATTGAAGAAGACCCTTGTTAACAAATTGTTTGCCATGATTTATTTTCATAATCTTTATATAAATTAAAAAACAATGTTTTAAGTGAAATGATAAATTGATCAGCACTAACGCTAGCATCAGCCTGCTCTCCTTGATGGAGAGCTTGATGGATACCTTGATGGAGAGCAGGCTGGTATTAGCGTTAGGGCTGATCAATTTAATTTCCTGTCTTTTAAGGCTGTCAGCAAATGCAAACTGTTTGTGATTAATTTGCTTCGTTTTTCAGCAATTTGAGTGAAAAGTTGAATCTCTGAAAAATGACATTAATTTCAGATTAGTATTTGATATGTCCAACTTTTGCTTTAATGGCAATGTGCACTCAAACTGGCATGGAATCATGTTACTGAATGCTTGGCCTTTGTCAGTCTTCAAGTGCTCCCATAAATGTTCAATGGGGTCGAGGTCAGGTGACTGTGGATTGTCCAGCACACTAATTCATAATTCTCATGAATTTACGAACAGGTAGGATTCAATATGTTTCTGCGGTGATATAGGTCAGGTTCCTGTAGTTACATACATTTCTTCAATGTGACGTGGCACACTTGTACAAGCCCATTGTATAAAAAATAGATACATTTCAGATAAGAATATGAAAATGTTCTTGCATGAGGCCCATTGTAATTTTTTATTTTTTTATTTTTTTTATTTTTTATCAACACTCTTAACAGAAGGTTAATCTAACTGAGATCACACATTCGCTGGCTGTTCAGCAGACTTACCACTGTTACTGTGATGTGTAATTAAAATGAGAAAAGAGGCCAATCCATCTGGGTTTATTGCCTGTCCCAAGCTAAACACTGTGATACAAAGACAATCAGGACGCAAAGCTGCCCTGTCGGATTGATCAGAAGAGGATCAATCAACATTTATCATTAATTCCAAACAAATTAGCCATTTTCATTCTCCTGTTATTCCTACCATTTGAACAAAATGTCAAACTAATTTTATCATTATGTTGTTGTACCTGCTAGCACTTCTTTTTCAGAAGGTTGAAGTCAATCAAGAATCACCTGCTGTTCTTGGAACATCCATAAGATAACAGACTGTACAGGTCTCAGACTGGGCCTGTCAGTGGGGGATTTATTCTCAGCTGCACAATGAAAATAGTCTCTCTAAAAGACTCTGCGAAGAACTGACAGACCTTAAATAAGTGTGGATACAATTATGCCATCAAATGAGATGAATTATTGTCCGCTTGGCCCAGACAAACTGATCAAATAGTTTTTTTTCTAGCACCCAACTGAAAATTTGGATAATGTTGAGTGACATAAACTAAGGAGCAGTCTGTGGATCATTGATTAAGGATGTCAGCTTATGCTGACAGCTGGACAACAATATCAGCTCAGGTAATTAGTTGGAGTCATCACTGGGAACATTAAATTAATTGGCTAGAAGTAGCTGTGTTGAGAATACCTTACATATCATTTATGATAAAAGCTATGGAAGATGACGACAAGTGTTTGGTGGGTTTTTAGTTACATTATACATAGGTAAATGTGCTAATTTAATTGTAGCACATCTATTCAGAATCACAGTAGGAACATAATATAGAGATTCATAATATACATACTTTTACCATGTGATTCAATACAGTGCATCTTGATAAGTGCTAAGTCATATTTACGGACATATAGTTCAAGTAGAGTGTTAATCTTGCAGCATTAATCTTTGATTATTACTTTTTCTTTGTTCTCCCCAGAACAAGAGTACGGGGCAGTGAAATGGCATCTCAGGAAAACCTCCTGCAAGAATCACTGCCATCAGTCTGTGGAAAACTTATTTCAGTCTCAGGAAAACCTCCATCAGTCCATAGAAAACCCCCTTCCATCCATCAGTCTATGAAAAATGTCCTTCAGTCAAAGGAAAATGTCCATTAGCAGTGTCAAACTCTAGTCGTGGAGGGCCGTAGTGTCTGCTGGTTTTTGCTGTGTTTCAGCACAAAACATACAAGTCTTTCATTGGCTAAAGAATCCACACACCTTGTTCTCAAGGCCTCAATTGCCTGCTGATTGAAAGGAAACCGCAAATACTCTCAGAAGTACTTCATATGCATGGGGGAAATATCTGTTCCTGGTGCACAGTAATGACACATGGCTACCGCAGTAACAGCTGAGATTGTGTTGAACGGGAAGTGAAGATTAGTTAATGTTAGGTATTTAATTTAAATCAAAATGTGCCACAGGTATTCACACCTTTATCCTATGTCGACAGCTGTCAGGCGGTTTGAAGGGTGTTCAGACTGAAGGAGATTTTCCATAGACTGACTGAGATTATCCTTGGACTGACAAAGGTTTTCCAAAGACACACAGATGTTAACAAGGTTTTCCATAGAATGACAGAGGTTTTCCTTAGACCAAAGGTTTTCCATAGACTGACGGGCAGGGCCACCACACAAAAGGATCCAGAGGAATTAGGAAATGGCTTACCCCTACTAACAACAGTACCATAGCATCATCTTCACTGTCATGTCATGTTTTCTGGAGTTCACGCCAGTCATTTTGTCACATGGATTTTTGCTGAACAGTTATAGGCCCTCAGGGCCTCTGATTTGAGTATTACATTCCATGTTCATTCGTAAATTACTAAATGAAAAAAGCCACACTGGCTTCTTGCAAATGTTATAAAGATAGTAACAGTGTAGCATCTGTAGAGGAGATCCACCTCTCTGCCTTTACTTAGTTCTTACTGACCTCATTTCGGAAGAAAGCTGTGCCCTCCCGATCCCCTGTCGGCAGTCCCCCGGTACTACTGAGTTCTCAGCAGAAGCAGTAGCAACAGGTTTGGCCTTGACTGGAAATGGGTAGGTTTCTACCCCTTCAGGGTTGCCACGGAAACCACTGCGGGTCACCTCAGTACATCTGTACTCTCAGTGGGGGTTGGGGGTTTGGAGCTTGTGGGGGGGATGCTGGGTCACACTGTTCCAGCCCCTTCCTCCAGCCTCCCCCCACCATCCACAACCCCCCGGTCATTTGTAACAACGTCAGCCAGAGATAAATGAGCTCATATTTGCATGAGCAGACTAATTATTCTTGTGCTGTCAGATCTGCACCCAAGCATGTAGTGGTACCTCTAGACTGTCCCTAAACTACATTTGTGTTTTATTTAATCTTAAACTTTACACCTTGGGTATTCAGGCTAGCAGATGAAGGAGGCATACAGTGGAAAGTGAGGGTACACACACAAACATTCATGTGCATTCTCACGCACATGTACACACATAGACAAACACACACACGAATGCACACACATACTTCCACCTTGATTATTAGTGCATTGCGGTCCAGAAATTAATAGCAATTACTGATGTTTAGAATGGCTTCCTTGACTACCTTGACTTACTTTTACCTGCATGAAGAAAGGGATGAATACACCTAATTAAAAACAGCTGAGAAGTGAACTGTCCAATTTTGGTCCTCTAAGATGGAGGGACTATGTATAAAAAGGAATGTAATTCCTACACAGATCACCCAAAATAGCCTCAAAGTAAAGGTAACAGTCAGCATGTACTCATTTTTATTGTTTAATTTTTTCATTTTCAAATCCAATGTGCTGGAGTACAGAGCCATAAGAACAGAAATTGTATCACTGTGTAATACTTACGGACTGCACTGTATATGAATATTACATGCACGCACACACACACACACACACACACACACACACACACACACACATAGATTGTGGGCAAATCCAACCATCTGTCCTATGGCAATACATTTAAATTTGGGTAGATTTCCTTTGAAGCTAAAAGAGGGTTCAAAGCACAACAATTTTTTTTTTTTTTTTTAATCTTTGCTTTGTGATAAAGGCTAAAAAGACCTTATCTATAAGAACTCCAATGATTCCAAACAGGGCTCCACAAAATAACTGGTTCAAAACAGCCTTAGACCAAAATGCTTTAAAGTGAGAAAAATTGCTATACACAGTAATGGAAGTTGGCAAAATCTACTTTATGTTTGGCTTTGTATTGCATTTCACGATAAAGGGCTTTTTATCAAAAAAGTATGCTTTTTATCACAAAAGTATAACATTTATATAACCCTTTCATACAAATGTTCTGCATACACCCTCTAGATGAGGATAAAGGCCAATGAGACTTTTCCCCCAGTTTTTTTGAATGCTCAAATTTAGGTAGGCTCCCCTCACCTCTCATCCCTCATTTGCCAATTTGGGAAGGGCATAGATAAGCATGGATTCCCTCCAAAGGGCCTGCTGCAGGTATTTGCTTATATCTGCACTCCACTCTGCACACATCATTTAACCCTTGTATTGTCTTAAGGCTCAGAAATTACCCGCCAGTATGTTTAGCAGCAGAGAAAACCCCCTAAATTATCTTTTTTCAACTTGAAATTTCATGACAAAGTTTGTGATGAGTGACAGGTTCTTTCTTCATGCAAAATAGATTTGGGGTTTACAATTCAATTAAGCTGCTTTATTTTAGGGGTTTAGTGAAGGCGGGTCATCTTTTACCCTTGGGATAAGAGGAGTAACGGGTTAAAACACTTAGATTGCAGTTACCTGGCTGACCAGAAACATTTACTGAGCAATGGTGACTCCTCCATTGCTCAGTGATCTGTTCAATTTAATGAGGAAACTCCTGTGTGACCAGTCAGCTCCTAATTGGTAGAGGTAGGAGTAGGAAAGGTAGCAAGGAAAATAAAAAAGCCGAGTTTCCTGCTTACGAATATTTACTTCTCATTGTTTAAGTAGTCTAGATCAACTCTTAATGTACTTAATTTCACCTGTAGATGTACACGAACAAACAGAATGCTATATGAATTTCTCAGCTTTGAAATGCCCTGCTGTTAGTGTGTATTTCTCTGCCACACATTTTTTTTCATAAAAGGACCTGGAGACCAAAACACATCTGTCATAAGCATAATTAAATGATTAAGAGGGAATCCAGGCTGAAGCAATCCCTTATGTCACTGATACAGATGAAATGGACAATAGAAGAATGAACACTGTGATTTATGCCATTTATAAAAGGCTCTAGGCCCTTTTACTGGGAATGCCTGAAATGCCTGGTCCTCAGAGCTGTCAAGTGTGAGAAGACAGGGAAAAGTTTGATTACAGTCCATTTTTTTCAATTTACCACTGAACATGTAAAGAGATCTGCTATGATGTTGAACTAATCTGAGCTAATCAGTACCCAATCAAAAAGGTAAAGTGCCTGTTTCTTGGAGATAGTACCTGTCCAGTATTTGCTCATGGGGAATAGTACAATGCATGGTACATTATATTCTGAGTGGTCGCTACAATCAGGGCCACCACCGGGAATTTTAACCCCAAGAAAAGATCTCATATTGGGCCCCACCACTCTATCTTGTAAATAAGAAGACTTTATATCTTCTCCTTTAAATTAAAAACCTTTCAATAAAATCAAACATGACGGGCGCATCAATTAGGTTGACATGACAAGCTGTCATGTCTCAGCCTTGGGACCTCTCACAGTATCACCAGACATGAGATTTTTTTTTTTAGCAAACACATCAGCAGTTATTAGCCAAAACATTTTTTTGCTTATTGGAGCGCCCACCAGTTCTATTTCTTTATTAGCTTCACTTTAAGCTCTATGGGAATTGGATTTTATCCAATCTCGAGACTGAAAACGATCTACGCAACGCCATCTTGATGGCCAATCAGGGCAAAGATGCGCTTTAGCGACCGAATTTGCATACGGTGGCTATATAAGCGACATCGCAGGCCGTCATTCTTTCTTCTCAAATTTTCAGCGCAAGGTTAGCAACCTAGCTGGAGACTTACGTTTCTACCACGCCGAAGTTCTTCGTCTGCGAGCAGAAACGCGCCGCTGTGAGGAAGGAGCTTTTTTTCCCGACTCAAAGGCCCTCGCTAGACGACGTCGAGCTCGAAGATTCGCCATGAAGCGGTGCCAAGGGTGAGACGCAGCCGTGGAGGGTACGGACCCTCACACTGCTTGCGTTATGTGTCTCGGCGAGACCCATGCTCTCGCGGCCTTAACTAAGGTGACCTGCACCGCCTGCGCTGCACTCGGGGCGCAGGAGCTACTGCGCCGGGCAAGCATGCACCGCGAAGACGCCAGTTGGGCTGACTTCCCGGAGCCTTTTGCCATGCACTCTCAGGAGGACAGACCGAACCTGCGCGATGGCAGGGTTCCGTCTGACACGGCCCATCTGGAAGAGGCGCTCCTGACCCTCGCTAACAGCTCTGGGGACGAGGACGACGACCTCCTTCTCCACTCTAGTGACCAGGAGATGCTTCCAGACGACAGTTTGGAGCCTTCCGGCTCTGTCGCTATCCCAACGGCGACGGGTGAGTTGGAGCACCACCCCTCCCTGTTGAAAGACTTTCCGGTCGTGATGAAAGCGGCGGCGACCAGAGCGGAGCTCCCCTGGCCCCCTCCTCCTGCAGCGCCTGTAAACCAGCTGGTGGCTCCAGTGTACAGGCGCGACACACCGAGGCACGGTGTGCAACCGACCCCCGTCTGCCCGTCTGTGCAGCATTACGTGCAGCTAACCTGGGATAAGCCTTTCTCTACGAAAGCCCCGGTAGTGTCTTTTTCGCCTTTCACGGTGGTGTCAGGCCGACAAAAGCTTCAGACGGAGGGGGTTCCGCGACTCGAAGATTCCTTGGCTACTCATCTCCTCGCCCCCACAGCAAGGTGGAGCGCAAGGAAGCCTAACCTTCCCACTCGGTCTGGGCAGATATCAGCTGCCTTGTCTGAACGTTCGTTTATCTGCGGTTCCCAAGGCGCCGATGCAACGAACAATCTTGCTATCCTAGCGATAGCACAGACGAACTTGATCGAGTCCCTTACTTCCTCCCTCGCAGATGATGTTTCTGCCGAGCTGAGGAAGAATGCGGGCGCAATCCTGCACCTCACCCAGGGGTTGGCACAGGATTTTGGACGGATTATGGGCTGGAGTGTAGCCTCTCTCCGGCACTTATGGCTAGCGAACTCGGCACTCCCTGAAGCGGACAAGGTCCCCCTCCTCGATGCCCCAGTCTCTCTCGACGGTCTCTTCGGTCCAGCGGTGACCGAAGCGATAGCGAGGTTTAAGCGACTGGATGAGGAGAGACCCACTCTGCAGAAGCACCTGCCTCTTGCTTCAGATGCAAGACGCCAGGATCGCCGTTCGTGGTCTAAGACTCGCCGCACTCCTGTGTCGTCAGCCCGGCGCTCAATTGAGGAGCAGCCCGGTGGCCGTAGAGACGCTACCACTATTGCTAGCGGCAAGGCTTGGACGAAGCCGTTCAACCCTGCTGCACCCAGGGCTCACCCGCCTCAATCGAAAGCCCAGAAGCGTTCCTGAATCTCCGCGGGAGAGTGTCATAGAGGCGATCCGGTCGAGTGGACCGGACACCCCTCCTGTATCACTGACTTTACTAGCGCCTACTCGGGAGCGAGTTTCGCCCTTACAGTCACGAAGCACACTCCCCCTATTGTTACACAAACATTTCCCTTGCCCTCTGCCTCAAAGCTGGCATCAGCGCTTGGTGATTTCTCAGTCAAAAGGGGCCTTTTTCCCCGACATTCAGGCAGTATTGGAGTCCTCGCCGGCTCAGAATCGAAGCCGGCCAGGACTCTACGTCGGCCTATCACAGATAAGCACCAGGTCGCTGGCTCGAATTCGACCCCGCCCCCACTTACGAGCCGGGCTTCTGCAGATTCAGAAGCCCGTGGTACAGTCTGCACTGCTTTCAACCAGGTCCGCGTTCAACCTTTGTGCTTGGACTCGGAAGTGCAAGCTGACGCCATGGCTCAGTACTGTAATCAGAGCGGGCTACGCGTTACAGTTCGCTGTCCCCCCTCCTCCTTTTGTAGGAGTAAGGGAAACGAATATGCCCCTGCATCTAAACAGCGCACTTTCCCAAGAGATAGAGACTCTCTTGGCAAAAAGCACGATCCGCCTAGTCCCCAAACACGACGAAATGCGAGGGTTTTATTCCCTTTATTTCCTCGTTCCAAAGAAAGACGGCGGTGTGAGACCAATACTGGACCTGCGAGCTCTGAACCGTCATTTGGTGAAACGACGTTTTCAGATGCTAACGCACAAGCGCGTAATGAGCTCAATCAGCCAAGGGGACTGGTTCACGCTCGTAGATTTAAAAGACGCTTACTTCCATGTGAACATTGTACAGCGCCATTGGCAGTACCTTCGTTTCGCTTTTCTGGGAAGAGCGTACGAATTTACCAAACTCCCATTCGGTCTGTCCCTGGCACCCCGCACCTTCGAAATGGTGGCGCGGGCTGCTATCGCCCCGTTGCGACAACAGGGCATACGTGTTTTAACGTATCTGGACGACTGGCTTGTGTTAGCCCCTTCCAGGGAGTTGGCTGCGAAACACACAGAGATGCTGATAACCCACATCGAAGGATTGGGTTTCACCATCAACCGCGACAAGAGTGTTTTCACCCCGAGCCAGTGTGTTCAGTACCTAGGGCTCCGGCTGAACTCATTGTCAATGACAGCGCGTCTCTCTCAGGAGAGAATTGCTTCCCTGAGAGGCCACGCTTGCTGATTTCTCCCAGGTCGCTGCATCAGTGGAATCACGATTATGCGCCTGTTGGGTTTAATGGCGGCAGCAATCGCCGTGGTTCCGTTGGGATTGCTACGCATGAGACCGGTGCAACTCTGGCTCAAGCGAATGCATTTCGATCCAATGAGAGACCGCGCAAAGCTGTTTCGCATTCCGCAGTCGGTTGTGAGAGCACTCTCGCACTGGCGAGATGGGCGAATGCTGAGTGTCGGTGTGCCAATGGGCGCTATCTCCACTCATGTCCCTGTATACACAGACGCCTCCACCAAGGGGTGGGGGGCGGTCTGCAATGGAATGATGGCGAGCGGGTTGTGGAACCCTCCTCTGCCTCATATCAATGTGCTGGAGATCACAGCAGTATGGCTTGCATTACAACGTTTCGAACCCCTTCTTCGGGGCAGACACGTTCTAATCAGAAGCGACAACAAAGCGACAGTCGCTTACGTAAACCGACAGGGCGGCACCAAATGTCCACATCTACACCGGCTGGCGGTGAGGATCTGGACTTGGGCATACCCGCGAGTTCGCTCCTTACGGGCGCTCTACGTCCCGGGGCAGCTGAACTGCGGCGCAGACCTCTTGTCTCGGGGCGGTCCCTCCCCCCTAGAGTGGTGTCTTCACCCACTCGTGGTAGCGGAGGTGTGGTCACGCTTTGGGAAAGCGAGAGTGGATTTATTCGCCTCCCGACAGAATGCGCATTGCCCATTATGGTTTGCGATGACAGCAACCGGCTCGCCCCCACTGGGAGTGGACGCGCTAGCCCATTGCTGGCCCAAGGGCCTCCTTTATGCCTTCCCTCCCTTTGGTCTGGTACCGCAGGTACTAGCCAAAGCGAGAGAGGAGAGGAAACCCCTGATTTTGATCGCGCCAGATTGGCCGCACAAACAGTGGACGGCCGATGTAGCCCTGCTGCTGACCGACGTCCCGTGGCGACTTCCCCAGCGCCGGGACCTCCTGTCTCAGGGGGCGGGGACCATTTTTCATCCCCACCCAAGCAGGCTGCGCCTCACGGCTTGGCCCCTGTTAGGAGCAGGCTCGTGAACATGGGATTGAGCGAGGCAGCTGTAAATACTATACAGCATGCTCGCGCTATCTCAACTACAATGGCTTATAAAGGCAGATGGGAGGCCTTCGAGACTTGGTGTCTCGAACGCTCTCAGGACCCCCTGGTGTGCCCTGTATCCGTAGTGCTCAACTTTGTGCAGAGCCTACTTGATAAGGGGTTATCTTTGTCCACGTTAAGGGGGTATGTCTTCGCAATTTCTGCGTGCCATACTGGCTATAGTGGCTCTACGGTGGCTGCCCACCCCCTGGTAAAGTGTTTTATCCAGGGCGTCCGGTGTCTGAAACCCGTGGCCCCGCCCCGTGTTCCGCAGTGGGACTTAACGGTGGTACTAAAAGCCTTGTGCAGCCCTCCTTTCGAACCGCTGGAGAGCGTTGAGTGGAGAGCTTTGTCCCTTAAGGTAGCGCTGCTTACTGCGCTAGTTTCTGCTAAGCGAGTAAGCGATTTATGCGCCTTGTCTGTGCACCCGGACTGTCTCTCCTTTTTAGGATCTGACAGAGTCGTGCTGAGACCGAACCCTGCGTTTACCCCGAAGGTTATCACCTTCATTTAAAAACTGCATTTTGTGTTTACTTATGTTGTCTTTGACTAATATTTAAATTTGTTTGATGATCTGAAACATTTAAGTGTGACAAACATGCAAAAAAATAAGAAATCAGGAACGGGGCAAACACTTTTTCAAGCCACTGTATATATATATATATATATATATATATATATATATATATATATATATATAGTATAATTGTATATAAACTATAAGAAAACCTCTGCATACAAAGATACACTCACCAAGCACTTTATTAGGTATATATTAGACTTCTACTGCTATTTACTTAGAGTTATGATGCGTTGAGTGTTCAGAGCTGCTCTTCTGCATACCACTGTTGTAATGTGTGGTTATTTGCATTACTCTCACCTTCCTGTCAGCTTTGACCAGTCTGGCTATTCTCTTCTGATGTCTCTCATTAACAAACCGTTTCTGTCTGCAGAACTGCTGCTCACTGGATTTTTTTTGTTTTTTTGTACCATTCTTTGCACCACTCTCGAGACTAGTGTACGTGGAAATCACAGGAGATCAGCAGTTTCTGAGATACTCAAACCACCCTGTCTGCCACCAACAATCATTCCATGGTCAAAGTCACTTAGATCAAATTTCTTCCCTTTTCTGATGGTTGATGTGAACATTAACTGAAGCTCCTGACCTGTATCTACATGACTGTATGCATTGCACTGCTGCCACACAATGGGTTGATTAAATAATCACATTAATAAGTAATGTAATAAAATAAAAATGTTCCTAATAATGTGTTTGTTGAGTGTTTTTTATGTAAAATACAGTATGTTCTTTTGCATATCACACATACAGTATACACTCAGTGAGCACTTTATTCGGAAGACCTGTACACCAGCTTCATTCATTCATTCATTCATTATCCTAACCCACTTATCCTGAACAGGGTCATAGGGGGGCTGGAATACACCCTGGAATACACCCTGGACAGGTCGCCAGTACATCGCAGGGCACACACACCATTCACTCACAAACTCATACCTATGGGCAATTTAGACTCTCCAATCAGCCTAACCTGCATGTCTTTGGACTGTGGGAGGAAACCATCCATACTGCCCTGTACACCAGCTTGTTAATGCAAATATTTAATCAGCCAACCATGTGGCAGCAACTAAATGCAAAAAGGCATTCAGACATGGTCAGGAGGTATGGTCACTTAAACAGGTTTCTGTGAAGCATAGAGCAACAGTTAGCAAAACAAGTCCTTGTTTGTTTTGATAAGGAGCAGCAGTTTTTCCATTTTGTTTCAGAGACACCGGAGATTTGTCAGGTAGATTCTTGGGAGCACAGTCCTAATGCCTCACTGCAGGAGCAAGCCACCATGATTCCCCCTTTTGCATCTCTTGCAGTACTTAGCTGTTAGTAGTAGCTGCTTCTCCGTTAACCGAAAAGCCCAGAAACTCATCTGATATTACAAAAATTGAAAACAAATTGTTGGCGGTGGATTGCTGTATGTTCAGCATCTTGTTTCTCATGTAGATGATGTGTGACATCTACCATATACAGGACAAACAAATTAAAACAACAGAAACTTTAGAGACCATCCAACTGAGGCAATCATTTGTAGAGCCATCTTGAACTGTAGAGAAAAAAAAGATTGGTTGCAGGAATGCCCAGAAATACATGGAATGTTAAGATAGAAATGATGTGGTGAATCTTTTGACACCTATCAATTAGGCTGTAGTGTATTGGCCGTTTGGTGATTGAATGAGCATGTCTGCTGACTCAAGTAATCCCTATCTTACTCCCAGCCACTACACTATTTTCTTTTTTCCCTGATGGTGTTTGTGAAATGGTGTAGATTAGATACATGCTGTCTTAACAGGATTAATTTTAGTCGATAGACCTTGGACCCCAGGAACTGACCCTGTGTCTCCCTCTGAGAATCTTTGGTACACAAAGATAAAGGGCTTTAGAATATACAGTACAGCCCATTGGCTTTGCTGGATTTATTTCTAGCTGAGGACAACTTGATCTGAATTCTGAGAGAGAGATACTTCTGCTGAACATCTGTAGAGCCTAGATACACACCCAAGACCTTCAACCCATTCCTGCCCCACTATAGGACACCTGGTAAAGTTTGCACCAAACCTGCCTGACATTGCCCTGCACATAAAGCCTCCGTTTTGCCCCCAATTCACCTTAGCTGAAGCAGAAATAAAGTGTCTGCAAGTACTTGAACATCATTATTGTTATATTCTACATAAGCAGACAACCCCACTTCTGGATCCAGTGATCCACCACCTGGCAACTGAAAACCAGTCAGTCTGGCCTGTAAGCAAGAAAGCAGTGGTTATATGGCCAATGCATAGAGTTGCTCAGAGAGTGGGCAACCCGGCCTGACACACCTATGCACAGAAAATGGTCAACATGATCAAATGCTTTCTCCTGATCTAGTTAAATCAGGCCAATGATACAATTATACACTGTACATATATCTCATATGAGGAATAGACAGATCTGGGATTGAATATGACTTCAACCGTTTTGAAAGACTCTTGAACTGTATCTTATAGTCTATGCATAAAAGAGATGCAGGCCTCCAGTTATTTAAATGACAAAGATCCCCTTCTTTGGATAGCAAAGTCAGCACAGCATGATGACAGGATACTGACAGAAAATCCTCTTAAAATGACTCACAGAACACCTTATGAAGATCCCCACCAACACAAGCCCAAAAGTGCTTGTAGAAATCTGATGGTAATCTCTCTACTGTCCATAGTATGGGACAGATTGCAGATGCAGGATGAGGTTCCTCCCAGTGGTCAATGGTAAAATCTACAGTACTGTTCCAATCTCCCCCCACTGGGGGAAAAAGAAACAGCGACCCCAGCACTAAAATTTGTTCTGTGGCTGAACACAGCCTGCCCTTCCCACCACATTACCCACTCAACGTCATCATTAGTATGTCAGTATGTGTTTCTTGCAGTTACTTTCAGGTTCTTTTGTATTATTATTTCTGAAACACTGGCCCTTTTTTTTCATCAATATTTTTTTTTAGAGTGTAGATACTGACCGAATACTTACCCTGTCTGGAAAGAAATTGGTTAGGTTCACTCCCGGCCTTCTATAAGTCTCATCTAAAAATTATTTCAGAGTATAAAGACAGGAATCTGTTGTTGCCTCACCCTGGGTTAAGAGCACATATGCCAATGATTCACACTCACTGATTTCCTCTTAATTAAACTCAAGAACTACCTGTGAGTTTGTAACAGCCGCACAACTGTCATGTGCAGTGGGTTGTTCTTCTGTACTCCTGCTTGGCATTGGGTCATTTTCTATACTTTCACTCTTTGCTGGGTACTCCTGCACCTGAAATACTGCAGTCGGCACTTTTACCCTAGTAAATGCCTGCTCCGTTTCCTCTACAGGTAGCTTCCTGCGCTTTCTGGTTGTTGCTCAGGTGGATTGTCATCTGGTTGCACAGAGTTCAGAGGCAAACGTTTATATCCATCAGCTTCTGAGTTCCCAGTACCGCTGGAGTCAGTAGCTTCACCCTGGGAGCTTGTGGGCTGACTCGACTCCTTTCCCCATCACTTCCAGTATTAGACTATGGTGACATTCTTTATATGCATGCTTCATGTTCACTGCTACATATGTTAGACACAGTGTATCTAACATATGTAACATATGTCCCTGATGCATCATTGCAATTTATATCAGAAAGTTGGTTGGTCTTCCCTGTATTTTGTAGACTAACACGCTGGTACTCATTCATATACAAAGCAATCCTATATAAACTCCCATTATACCTCTGCACTTATTAACTCAGCAAATCAGATCAAGCTATTACCTATGATCACAAGATCAAAACCTCACACTACTCACCTTAACAAAGGTCAGATCTGAGTTGGGAAGAAATGCTTTTAGCTATCTAGCTCCTTCATCTTGGAATCAATTACAAAAAGATATCCAGCTCAGTAGCCTAATAACCCTAGAGAAACTTAAGACTATGGTTAAATAATGCAGATCCTTCAGTGGTTGCTCTTGTTTTTTACAACATTTACTTGATTACCTTACTCTGCACCGGCTTTATGTATTGTAAATTGTATTGTATTAGTATTTCTGTACTTTTCTTGGCCAGGAATTAGAGTATTCCTGGTTAAATAATGGATAGATAAAATGCAGGGGGAGGCAATGATGCCAAATGAAGAAAATGAAAATAAAATGCTCATTTGTCCTCCTACAAAGAAATACTGGGAGAAACACTGGTCTGCACATCCACTGTTATATCATTCATACCTTTGAGCCAACTATCGAGAATAATGTTCAGTCAGCCAGTGACATATGTTCATGGGAACATATTACATTTAGCATCAGTCAGAAAATGAATGACAAGCCTTTTTGCGTAACAAAATTAATATTCACCCTGGCTACAAAGAAGTATGTTAGGATTTTTCTTTGATTTTAAAACTTTGTCTTTGAGGTTTTCCTTCCTATCTTTGAATATACTATATATGTATTATATTTCAATATAATTACACAGCTACAAAATGACTGTGATTTAACACACGCTGCACATAAATCTTCAGTTATAGCACAGGATAACATGTCTGGGAAGGAAATAAATAGGATGAGAATATAATAATACACAGAATGGCATTAAACTCAAACTTCAGTGACATTACTGAGGGAAAGTTGACTGTGAAATCATGTGAGTGGATTGTATTGAATTGCTTGTGCTCACTATTGTTTTCATTACTACCCTACTTAAATACAAAGTGCAGGGGTGTAGGGGATTTATATCAACCAGGGAAAACAAGATAAAGTCCGACGAATTTGGAAAGTACTAGAATAATCTTTAACATAAATACAATTGTCTTGTGATATTATTTTTCATATTTGCATAAATGTGTATGCATGCATGCAAAACATGTCAGGGGATTTAGTAGCTCACAATCATAATTTCATGCATTTTTAAATGGAGGACTACAACTTAATACCAGTGCAAAGGACATCTGTAGTCATTTCTTGAGTACAATTATGGGGTACTCAGCGATATATTCTAATATATTCCATCCATCTCTGTATCTATCCATATATGTTGAAAAGCTAATTACAATTCAAGGACAGGGCAGTCCTAACACTGTGCTTTGCGTTTCACTGTGCAGCCCCATATTAAATACATTCCGGGGAATTTAAATGTAAATACAATATGCACTTTGCACCAGATGGAGTTAATTTAAACATTATGATATTCCTATAGATTTACTGTCAGCCGTGTGGTATTTGACATAGTACCTACGTTCCTCTGTTGAGTCAACAGGTTATGGGCAGAGAATTACAATTTCCAAAATGCAGGAATGAAGCAACAAATCAGCTATCAATGGGGTGTCACATAGAGGTTGGGTCGGTGGAGACCAACATCTTGGTTGACATTTATGTCTGTATAAGAAGAAAAAAATGTAACCAGTGGGATTTTACGTCCTTGTTCCATGTGAGTTGTTTTGGTCACAATCTAAATGAATCATATTTTTTCAGGAAAGACTGATAAGTATTGATGCCTAGGTACAAAGAATGGAGGAGGCAGTCCTCTGTGGATAAATACTTTTAAAACGATTACCAAACTAAATGCAAATCCAAGGTGGAGGCACTCCAAGGCAAAAATGTTTTTCTCTTCTTTTTTATTTCTCCTTTGTGCTTTATTCACAGGAAATAGACTCGCTGAAATGTAAATATTGTAATGTAAATTTTGTGGGTAGAAAAGCCATTTCTACCAAGTGCTTCTGTTCTATGTGATATGTCATTGCGCACTGATGTACTTACAGTGCTAGAAAAAAGTATGTGCCACCTTCCTGATTTCCTCATATTTTTCACACTGAATGGTTTCAGATCGTTAGACAAAATGTAATATTAGACAAGGAGAACCTGAGTAAATACAAAAAAAAAAAGTATTGTTTTATTGAGTTATCAAATATCCATGTCACACCTATGAATAAGTAATTGCTGCCTTACAATTAGTTAGTGAGTTTGTAGCACAGTTTATAATTTGACCTCTTCCTTTGTTCCTCGTTTTTTTTGTGTTTAATTATTTTTGTGTATAGTAAAGTTTTCCTGCTCTTTGCACGTGAGAGAGAGAGAGAGAGAGAGAGAGAGAGAGAGAGAGAGAGAGAGAGAGAGAGAGATAATGAGAGAGATAACTTTTTATTGGAGTTATCTGACCTTTTGCTGACGTGTGACATTCTGCTCTGTGTATTTAAGTACATTTGCAGCTGAGAGCAGATGGATACAAAGTGCAGGGCCATGTGGGGTTTTTATATTCACCTCAAATTCATTTCAGCTCTAATCCATCAGGCAAAGAGTTACGTCTGAGTTCTGAATGCCAACTGCAGTTTCTATTATTACCGCTCACTCAAGTCAGAACTTGACTGGGCATTTGATTAACCCAGCAACCAAACCAAGCAGAACGTTCACTTCTCTGCTGTCTAAAATTGTACTAACAAAAATATTGAAATCCCATTTATTTGGCTCAAATCTGTAACTACAATCCCACCCTATAGTGCAGACTAAGTCATTCTGTCCTGTGATGAAACAAAATCTATTTTCTTGTGTGAGCTAATGTGTAGAGTAACCCCTACCTTCATTCTCCTTGTCAGGATACCATTTCCATTACAATTTACAATCTACTCCAGAAGGAACATTAGGTAGAATGTGCTTTCGAGCACCACGTCTGTGGACACTGTTCATTTTGAACAGCTGGCATCATGAATCTGTCCAATAAATACCAAGACAACAATGCATACAAGTGATGCTAATTGTGTGTTGGGGGTCACACACCATAACCCACACACTCACAATCACACCCACTATAATAATAAAAAATATTAATTGCATTGCTTTGATTTACTGGTAGCTATGTGGTGTGGGAGGTGTGGGAGAGCACAGGGGATGTCTGTTGTTATGTCATGAGGTTATGTTCAGAGTAATTGTCATGTTTATAAAGGGTAGACTGCACAAGTTTTCTATTTGGTAAGATAAGGTTCTCTGAGGCTTCCACTTTGAAGTAAAAACTGACTGCAGCATCCACTCCTTTTCTGCTCTTCCCATACTGCTTGGCTGGCAGCCAGGCAATGCTCCACCTATGCTTTACCTTGATCACAGACAAAGAAAGAAAACAGACTGTAACCAGCAGTTACTGAGGCACAACACAAACTCAAACTGTCCTTCACCTTTAGATTGAACATTTCTTTTAACCATGGATTATTGATTAATTTCAAACAACTGCCTTTACTCTCTACAATACAGACATAAAATCTGGAGAGAAAAAAATGCCCAAAAAGGCCACATTTTTATATCAAAACAAATGACTTTTCTCAAGCACCCCAGAAACATTTTCCCTGTACTCATATAAAATAAATCATTATGTTTGGAGGACTGCAAGTCACGCAAAATGAAAACAAATGAATAGAAAATGCTGGCTATCAACCCTTGACCTACACTTTACACCACTGTCCCCAATGTCAGGTACAATAGGTAAGGTTTGCGTTTTAAAACATTGTCCATTCTATCCTATCATTGAAAAAGGCTAACTGACATGTTGACTCAACCTCTGCCTGTGTTTATAGTCCTAAAAAAATGTGGTTTAAAATATACACTTGACGGCCCGACACTCTGTACCAAAACATTGTATAGCTGTACAATAATTCCAGTTTATTGGTTGAAAATTGGTTCTAATTGCCGCAGCCAATGGCGTTTCAACATCAGCGTGTTTACAGAGAAGGGAGAGGGATAAACATTATTGTGGTTTGAAGGTGTTTGTTGCTGCTGTTCCTCTCTTGACTGTTAGAAGTTCGAAATTACCTATTGAACCTTTAATAAATATGTCTTTTTGAGCCATAGTGTACACAGTCAGGATGAATGCATGAGCCATGAGAATTTTGCAAGGTTAACAAGAAGTCAATACATATTTTCCATGGGAGATACATATATTGACTTTGCAGTTTTGACTTCATGGAGATTATTTTACTACTGTAACATTTTTATTTTCTAAAACACAGATGACTGACATGCTCTAATACATGGATGACCAGAACTCAAATACTAGAACAAAAGACAAACAAAACCTGGTCAAGAAGAGAAGAATGGAGGAATGCAATCGATGAACAATGTCAAAAATGTGATGCTACTGGAATGTTCAGTCATGGTCAGGACATTCTGCAGAAGGCAGAGAGAGTATAACAAGAACAGAAATGGGGGGTTGGGGTTGAGGTTATTGATCTGAGCTACAAAACTATCAATCTTCCTCACCCAGTTATAAGAAAAGCGACCTGACTTCAACTAACCAGGTGACACTCAATGAAAGCTCAGAATTATGAAGGCCATCTGAGAATGACTTTTACTGCTCACAACACAGTCTCCTTCTTTCGCTCTTAATCACGTCACAATTTCCTTGACACCGAGATTCTCGGATGTGTTGGAGGACAAGTGGGCGTAGCAGCTTGTTAATTTTAGAGTTAAAACAAAGGCGTCAAACTAGGCCTAGATGAGATGGCATCCATTAAAAATTATTATGATGGTGCCCAGTCAATATCAGTTTTTATATGAAGGTAGGATGGTTGACCTGTAACAAAAGAAGACAAAGATCTAAGGGTGGGAACTTCATTGCTGCATCAACCCTCTGTGTTCCCTCTGTAGGTTGTACCTTCAGTTGGCTACTTCAGTTGAAACGTAACCTAGCTATAACTTAAATTCCTACTAATTAGTTATAACTAGTTCTCTAGTTTTGGCTCTGTACTCCAGCTCATTGGATTTAAAACAAACCAATGAATATGAGGATACAGTGCACAGAACACTGTTGTGCTTCGGCAGAAACATCTGCTTGTACAGCCACAGTTGCCAAGTTCCAGCAGAAGAAGAAATAGTTATTCTTTGCATTTTTGAGCTGCGTTGATGTTCAGGAGTAACTGGGACGTTGTTGTTCAGTTTTTCAAATATTTTTGACATATTGATAACAGAAAGAGTGGTCCATTGAAGTCCATAATATCACAGTGAACTGCATCTAAAATAGTAGTCAGATCTAGAAAATGTAGATCATATCTCAGCATGTGATCTTCTGGGTTCATTTTTGGGTGAACTGCCCCTTTCATTATTTATGTTCCACAAAAGGAGTATGTTATATTCAGAATTATATTGCTGATTATATAGGCCCATTTCTTTTTCTGAACTGGGTATAGTAAAATCTTACTATTCAATATTTGCCTTTCAGCAGAATGAAAAAGTAAGTTTCGTAGTTTTCATTGAAACAAGACAGCTAAATTCATAAGAAAGTGATACATATGAATTTTGGTGAAAACAACCCACTGTGCACTGTCTCTACCAATCACACTCCATTTAGTATGCCTGAGAAAATGCTTTAACGTTGCTGTTTTTTTATCCTGATGGGTGTGTACATTATTCAGTTTCTTTCTTGGAAGTGGGGCCTTTGTACTATATGAATTTAAACACCAGTTTCACTGCCAGTGGACACTTTAACATTTTGTGTCTCTTATATCAACATTTTATTCAGGACCTGAAATGTGATACCATCAAGTGTAAACGAGTCTGACAGAACATTCTAGAATGGAATTTTATAAAAATCCACAAGCTATTACTTCTGTCAGTGCATGCTACTCATACTACTCTTTTTACATATCCATTTAGTGGGATTGTTTTGTAACGTGGAAGAACATAAAAATGCATTATGAAACTGTTGGAGCATTACAGTGGGCTCCAGAATTATTAGCACCCTTAATATAAATTGAGAAAAAAGGCTGCATATAATGAACAACATGCATAATAACCTATATTTTTTGTTAAATGTGTTATATTTTGGCCTATATACTTTTATTTGAATCCATTTTCTCTCATATTTCAATATTTTTTATTTAGTAATCAATTTTTTTCTGAAAAGCACAGGTGCCAAAATTATTATTGCAAATAAAATCAAACAAAGTGAAATTGATTGAAGTGATCAAAATCAAAGCGAAATATTTCGCTGTAATTTAGTTAATCTCAGTATAAAATAACTATATTGTATGATGTAGCTTTTGCCTCGCTCCACATATTCACATGCAGTATTATTCATATTACACAGCATGGGTGTAAACCCCTTGAATCAACTCCACCACCATTTGAAACAGTATGGTCTTTTGCCTTACTGTATGGGCACTTGACATGAGCAATGTGAGCAGAAAATCAATCTGCAACTTGAATACATACAGAGGGTCCATTACTCCTACACTTTTCTCCCTATTTCTCCAAGCATTAATGTGCAAGGCATTGTGGGATCTGGTGAGAAGTAACATTTGATAGCCCTCATCGTGGTTGTTGGATAGCAAAGTTAACTCACGCAAATGCCTTTGTGCTGCCTCAGTACTCACTGCTCCTGGAATATTGTTTGCCAAGTCCAGCCCTGGTTCTAGACTGCTCTGATTTGGGGGGAACTCACAGATTTTAGGGGGCCAAATTTGTATTCAGGGCGCAGTGTGTTTTGACTATCAAAAGGACACACCTTGGAGTTTCAATAGGGAAAGCAGTTGTCAATGTTTTGAAGTTATATGATAATGATAGTGTCACTCTCCCATTAAAAGGTTTTAGAGATAAATCAATTAGATCATTTATTTAATTCATTCATTCATTCATTATCCTAACCCGCTTATCCTGAACAGGGTCACAGGGGGGCTGGAGCCTATCTCACCATACATTGGGCGAAAGGCAGGAATACACCCTGGACAGGTCGCCACTCCATCACGGGGCACGCACACCATTCACTCACACACTCATACCTACGGGCAATTTAGACTCTCCAATCAGCCTGACCTGCATGTCTTTGGACTGTGGGAGGAAACCGGAGTACCCGGAGGAAACCCATGCAGACACCGGGAGAACATTCAAACTCCACACAGAGAGGCCCCGACCGATGGGGATTCGAACCCAGGACCTCCTTGCTGTGAGGCGGCAATGCTACCCACTGCACCATCCGTGCCGCCCTCATTTATTTCATAATTCATGAATTTATGGTTTAAACCATGGGTAGGTGACCCTGGTCCAGGGGTACCAGAGATAATCCTGATTTTTGCTGCAACCAAACCTGTGACTTTGGTGACATTTTGTACTTTACACCTCTATTTATTTTACTGTCACCACTGTGAGAACTGTGCTTCTGACAGCAGCCATTAAATTGGATGCCTGTTTACTCTAAAAGCTTGTTTTGCAATACATCAAGCGTGATGCAGACCTTAATGTGTAACTGTAGTTGAGGTTAAAAGGCAGTCCTGAATATTAGCTTATAAGGATGAGAATGTTATATTTTTATGACATATACTTGTGCCTGGCTCACCTCAGGTCATGAAGGGAACAAAACCAAAGTAATTGTCTGTGCACTGTGTTTGACAGGAACATCCCACTCACAACATTTCATATACAGTGTTTCAGTTATATAAAAAAATTATATATGAAAGTTATATATGAGTTACGCAAGTTACTGAAACAATATCTAAATACTGTAGATATTGTCATATACTGCAAACAATTGTAAACAATGCACACTAAAGGATGACCTATACTGTACTGTAAAATGCCCTGAATTGGTGTTTGAAATGTCATAATTATTTGTGTGCTTGAAAAGCTTTTATACATGTTTAAATGTGTTCTCCTAAAAGGAAAGAAAAAAAACACACCTTTATAGTGTGTCCAGAGTGGCACTTGAAGTGTAAATTTAGCAGAAGAGGACAGCATGTGCATCCACACTGGGTAAATGCTAATGACGGGGTGTGGGACATATTGTCTTCGCAGCTGTGAGCCCCAGAGCAGGTGTGCTCTGCCTGGGACTCCTTTTTTAATTTTCTTTGCTGTTTCACCCAGGCTGGTGACTCCTGCCAGCCTTCAGTAGGACAAACCAGGACCCAGAAAATCCCCTGCCTTCAAAAGCAGCTCAAGGTCACGCAAATGCTGTGCTTATGATTAAGAGGGAAACAGAGAGCAGGAACTGGGGGGACAGAGAGCAGGTACTGGGGGGAAGGTGGGGGTCAGTTGTTTGCGGTGTAAATGTACGTATGTATGTGGGGGTGTGTTTGTGTGTGTGTGTGTCTGCCTCTGGCTGAACGGGGGTAGCCTATCAAACCTCACACGGGCATTCCTCATACTATGAGATTTGAATGTTTAGTTGATAATGAGGCGTTCTTATCAGAGAAATGGCACGGAGGAGCATGCTAAATGTATGTAAATATGCAGTCAGGATATTCAATATTCAGATAGAAGAAGAACCCACACATCACTGCAAAAGAGCTGCAAAAAAGAGTAGCAGGCACAGATCTAGCTGTTCACAGACCTACATGGCAGAGCTGCCAGAAAGAAGCCTTTTTTCCACGACCTCGACACAAAATGAAATGTCTGAAGTATGCAAAAGAAAACATTGAGAAGCCTGAAGCCTTTTGGAACAATGTGCTTTCGACTGACAAAACTAAAGTTGAACTTTTTGGCCACCACCAAAGAAGGTATCTTTTGGAGGAAAAAGGGTGAAGCCTTTGTAGAGAAGAACACCTTAGCAACTGTTAAGCATGGAGGTGGATCCATTATGCTTTGGGGTTTGTGGTAGCTAGGGGCACAGGTAATATTGTGTGAGTGGAAAGAAAAATGGATTCTACCAAATATTAAGAAATTCTTGAGGCTAATGTTCAAAGGTCACTCCAGACATTGAAGTTGAAAAGAGGCTTGGTATTCCATCAATAAATGATCCCAAGCATACCTCAAAATTAACCATTAAGAAAAGAATGTTTTGGAATGGCCACCACAGTCTCCAGACTTGAATATTATTGAGCATCTGTGGAGAGATCTCAAACATGCCATACATGCAAGGAGGCTGAAGAATATTTCTGAGCTAGAGGTGTTTTCGCTGGAAAAATGAGGGAAAATTCCAAAAGGGGGAATTGAAAGACTCTTTGCTGGCTACAGGAAGCATTTGCAAGCTGTTATAGGTGCCAGCAAGGAGGAGTTTGAAACAGTAGTTTTTTTTAAAGTTTTTTTTCATCATCAATCAAAAATTATAATCATGCTTTAAAATTTGAAGAAATGTATTATGTTTCACTTTATACCATTTACTGATCCGGGTTCACTTAATTGTTATGTTAATTGTTTATTGTTAATTGTTTTGACCAAGGTTTGTGCCCACATTTTTGCATATGACTGTATGTTTAGGTTACACAGGTTATTTAGTTTAGGTTACACAGTTGTGTAAACAGTGTGGCGCATACAGTACGTACATCAGAGCTGAAACCACTTCTATGTTCAGGAAAGTAAGGAAACTTCATCCAAGATGCCTGAAATGTGCTTCTCTTCATTCCTCATACAGTAGCTTGGAGTGCTAACAGCAACTGTCTCAGCACTGATGTTGGGCAGGAGGAATAGAGGGAAGGAAGAAAGGAGCCCATTAAACACTGCTGGAGTCCCCGAGAGCCCTCAGTGTGCTGCAGTGCAGCTACAGAAGCTCTCTTGCAAATTAGGTACTTGTACAGTATTTGTGTGGAATGTGAATCCTGCACTGTGATATGTACAGGCACTCTTCCTCTCTGACTGCGACTCTTGGTAAACATAGGCAATAATTCCTACCCATTACCAACTTTTTCTCTCCATGAGAAAATGAAGGCAATCTTGTTTTCAGGCACTCTAAGAAGCAGCTGCCCAATCCAAAATAATAGCCTCGCATCTGCTTCTGATTGCAAGCCCAGCCATTACCAATCTCAATTAACTTCATTAGTAGTTCAGTGATCACTGAGGGCCCATGCATGCTGGCAAAAAAAAAAAAGCTAAGGATCCATAAAGATTGATAAGACGTCTGATGAGTTGAGACCAGAGGAAGATTTTTCTTCATTTAGGTGACAGATCGAAGTGGTGATGGTGACTACCATGAAACGGACTTTCTGGAGCAGATATAATTTTGCTGCAAGCTTTCAACTGAAACCAACGTTAGACAGTATGACCATACTGAAGACAAAGGTGCATTGGCTTATCAGTTTAACAGAGACACCCATTTCTCATTGAAAATTATACATAGCAGAGCATTTTACAATTGGCAAGCAAAGGGTAAACAGTGAACATAATACCATTTAAAACACTCCGGTTCCTGCTAATCACAGATGTGGGATCATTCACCTCTGTGTATCCTAGAGAATAAGTGAACCATTAACATGTTATTAAACCAACAGCCAAGAGAAAGACATTAACCATGAACACGTACACCAAGAGACCTGCATGTTGGGGTTTACCATCAGATGAATGGTTAGAGGACAGGGGTGGACAATTCAGTTCCTGGAGGGCTGGGATGTATGCAAATTCTTGTTTCCACCAGTTACTACTGGCTCAGTCAGCTAATTAGCTCTAAGCAGCAAAGAAACAGTATTGAGACACAAAAGCACTCTTCAGTGCCTAGGTATGAAATCATTGCCCACCTCGGCTCGGGGAGAATGCTGAAGGGTTGAACATCATGCTGTTGCTCTTTCTGTCTCAGATTACCCAAACTGACCATTGATCAGGATGAATGAGTCTTGCAAGGCATAATGATTCCTGCTGTAAAAGTTATTTGTGATTGACTCAAGGTAGATTGTAAAGGGTTTTTCAAAATGCCAGAGAGAGATCTGACATGGATTAAAGACATATTCAAACATATTAAAACTTTTTTCTGTTTGCAAGGAACATTAGCCAATGTTAGCTAAGGTTGGTTGTGCGCAACCAACAAAAATGGCTGCTGATGGAGGAAAAAATTATTATATTATTGGCCAATTATTTGTCTGTTATAGTACACTTTACAATATTTTCAATGCGATATTTGTTCTTACCTTTAAAAATAAATCACATGTAAGCAACAAATGAGCTAGCTGGCATTATTGGACCCAAGTGGCTTCTATTTCTATTAAAAAGGTGTTGTTGGCAAATAAAATTTAAAATCGCTCAACGGCAACTGCTTGCTGCAAACATAGTTGGCCGTGAACGTTTGCACATCTAGATGCATTTCTGACCAGGCCATCTATCAGTTCAATAGGACAGCATCAAGCATTTCACATGCATCAAGTTATTACTGTAAAATACACACAGATTTTGGGTGTAAATGTACATTAAAAATTTGACATATCTCCACCATATATTTTTTGATGAGAGAAGGAGAATGCAAGACTCACTGACTTCACTCTTATCTCATAATAGTCCTTGTCTCTGTTATACACGCACTGAGCACACATTATAACAGTGGTTTGCAGAAAAGCATCTCAACAACAACCCATCAAACCTCTAAGTGAATAGGCTACTGTAGCAGAAAACTTAAGTCTAAAAAATAAG